>NC_087357.1:27814418-28117448 GCF_030014295.1 Loxodonta africana
TTTCAGTTGCATCATATGCACGTGAAAGCCGGACAAGGAATAAGGAAGACTGAAGAAGAATTGACGCCTTTGAATGGTGGTGTTGGCAAAGAATATTGAATATACCATGGAGTGCCAAAAGAACAAACAAATCTGTCTTGGAATAAGTACAACCAGAATGCTCCTTAGAAGCAAGGATGGCGAGACGGCGTCTTACATACTTTGGACATGTTGTCAGGAAGGATCAGTCCCTGGAGAAGGACATCATGCTTGGCAGAGTACAGGGTCAGCGGAAGAGAGGAAGATCCTCGAGAAGGTGGACTGACACAGTGGCTGCAACAATGAGCTCAAGCATAACAATGATTGTAAGAATGGCTCAGGACTAGGCAGCATTTCATTCTGTTGTGCACAGGGTCACTATGAGTCGGAAACGACTCAACGACACCTAACAACAAACAAAGTACTTGATTATACATGAAGCTTGATTCACTCCTAGAAATCATCAAACTATTCCAGCTATACGCCTAGATGGAAGAGTAAAATTTTTCTCAACTTAGCTGTCCTTATTCAGGACAGAGTTTTACTTAACACTTCTTTGAGCAGATCTGTTTTTCATAGTAAACTAGTTATTGTTTTCCTGTTTTCTCATTTCATGGTTGATACATTTGATGTAACTTTTTATTTACTCCAGAAGAATGGACACCAAAAATTTGAAGAAGCCATAGCAATACATCATAAAATATTAAAATGTGAAAATGTATGCAAAACCTATACAGCTCTTTGCACCTTTTCCTAGGTAGTATAGTGGATTCAAGGTCCCTAGGTGGTGCAAGTGGTTTGTGCTCAAATACTAAATTAAAGTTTGGCAGTTTAGATCTGCCCAACAGTGCCACAGAAGAAAGGCCTGGTGATCTGCCTTTCTGAAGATTACAGCCAAGAAAATCCTATGGCACAATTCTATTGTGTAATACATGGGGTCACCATGAGTCTGAATCAACTTGGTGGCAACAGGCTTTTGTTTTTTATAGTGGATTTATCAGTGACGTAGTCTAATGCTTGCATTGGCCAAAGGTCCTGTAAGAAGCACTGTAGATATGAGAGAAGTTTGGAGGAGATTGGAGTAATTTTGGGTGGGAATTGGAAACCAGGGAAAGTTTCTGGAGGTGATTATTTGCACAACCCTATTCCTTTAAGTGTGTTGTGTTTACCATTTATAATAGAAGACACTAAAAACGGATAGGTGATTTTTTTTCCTTGTTACTCCTATTGTTAATTTCTACTTTGAGAGCGTTGTGGTCAGAGAAGATACTTTGTATTATTTCAGTGTTTTGGATTTTGTTGAGGGTTGCTTTGTGGCCTAAGGTGTGGTCTCTTCTGGAGAACGTTCCATGTCGGTTGGAAAAGAATATGTACTTTGCAGCTGTTGGGTGGAGTGTTCTATATACGTCTATGAGTTCAAGTTGGCTGATTTGTGTCCTTTAAATCTTCTATATCTTTGTTGAGTTTCTTTCTAGATGTTTTGTGCTTTACCAAAAGTGGCGTGTTGAAGTCTCCTGCTACTATTGTGGAACTGTCAAGTTCTCTTTTCAATGCTGTTAGAGTTTGTTTTATGTATTTTGGAGCCCCGTCATTGGGTGCATAGATATTTATTATGGTTATATCTTCATGATGTATTGTCCTAAAAAGGTATAGATGAGTTAGGAAACTCCTGAAGTGAGACATAAGATTGTAAATAATGGAAAATATATACGAATGACACAGCAGAAGAGAAGTGATAATGCTTAGCAAAATGATTACAGGAAAGGAAGAGGTAATGAGAAATATGAATTAAAGACTGCATTTTTTTTTTAAACCCAATTGACTTCAAGAATGGTGGTTGTTACGGATTGAATTGTGTCCCCTAAAATACATGTTGTAAATCCTAACCTCTATACCTGTAGCTGGCACCTTGGTGGCACAGTTGTTAAGAGTGCAGCTGCTAGGCAAATGCTCAGCAGTTCAAATCCACCAGCCCCTCCTTGGAAATTCTATGGGGCAGTTTTATTCTGTCCAAAGGGTCACTATGAATCAGAATTGACTCAATGACAACAGGTATGCCTGTAGTTATAATCCCACTTGTGAATGAGTTGTCTATGTTATGTTAATGAGACAAGATTAGTGTAGGGTATGTCTTAAGTCAATCTCTTTTGAGATATAAAAGAGATTAAACAAGCAAGTAAAGTGGCAGAGATGAGGGAAGAGAGATGCAAAGCTACATGAAGATCGCCCAGGGCAGAAGCTCAGAAGACACAAGGACCTTCCTCCAGATCCGTCAGAGAGATAAAGTCTTTCCCTAGAACTAGCACCCTGAATTTGGACTTCTAGCCTCCTAAACTATAAGAAAATAAATTTCTGTTTGTTAAAGCTACCCACTTGTAGTATTTCTATTATAAAAAACCCATTGCTGTCAAGTTGATCTATCATAGCAGCACTATATAACTAGTAATTTGGTACTGAGAGTGGCGTACTGCTCTTACAAGTACCTACAATATATAAGTGGTTTTGGAGTTGGGTAATGGGTAGGGGGTGAAAGAGTTTTAAGCTGCCTAATACTAAAAGTCTAGATTGCCTTGAAGAGGCTGTTGGTAGAATTATGGACATCAAAGGCAATTCTGGTAAGGACTCAGAAGGAAGTGAGGAGAGCTATAGAGGAAGTCTCTATCATCTTAGGTGATACTTATGGCACCAGCAACAGAACGTTGCTAGAATTGTGGATGTTACGTGTGTTCTAGGGAGGTTTTAAAAGAAAATGGTGAACATGTGATTTGACAATGGAGAAAGGGTGATGCTTTGTATGCAGTGGCAAAGAACTTGTCTAAATCATGTTCAAATGTTTGGTGGAAGGTAGAACTTGTAAATGAGGAAGTTGGATATCTGGCTGAGCAAATTTCTAAGCAAGACCTTAAAGGGGCCATGTGATTTCTCCTTGCCACTTATAGTAAAATGCAAGAGGAAAGAAATGGAATTAGAAATAAACTGTGCAAAATGAAAGCAAAACTTAAAGATTTGGAAAATTCTCTTGTATAAACTAAAGACATGTGTCCTAGAATGTTCACCAAGGACATGGCTACAGAATCTTTTTTTAAAGAGATTTAAGTTTGTGTCTGATGGATCTAACCAATTGCTGCAGCAGAAAACCCATCAGCTTAGACTGAAAAGGACAGAGAAAAAACGAAAGGAAAGAATGCTGTCTGCCTCTTGACATTGTATAGGCAAGAAACAGGCCTAAGGAGCTACTACATCTGTTGTCCTCCAAGAAAAGGAAAGGACCATCCCTGGAGCAGCTTGGAGATCAGCAGAACTGCTGGAAGGAGCATGGAAAACAGGGCTTTCTTGGTTTCAAAGGGTGGGGCTATGGTCTCATAGACCTCAAAGGGTGGGGCCACAGCTTTCTAGATTTTAAAGAGTCAGATCTTTGCCATCTTGGTTCCAGAGTGTGGAGCTGGCATTCACAAGTTCCAGGGGTATGGGACTGACTACCGCCCAAAGCCGAGGGAGTGGAGCTGCCATGCCCAAGACAAGAATGGGGCCTGCAGGGGCTGAGGGATTGGAATCACCACTCAGATGGACTGGGAGAATGGGGCCACCCAAAGCCAAGAGAACAGAGTTGGCTTCCCAGTGGGCCTGGAAGGCAGAGCTGGAGCCCAGGGCTGAGGGTCCTCCACCCAGAGTCTGGAGGGTGGGGCCATTGCCCGGATGGTGTTAGAGAACAGAGGGTTATTTTCAAGACTTCAGAGCTAATGTAAATTGTTCTGCTGGGTTTTGGACTTGGTTTATACCTGTTATCCCCTTTTTTCTCCAATTTCTCCTACATACAATCAGTTTTACACAATTATTTAGTAATCAGTATTGGAATAAATTCAACTTGTATTTTTATTTAGAATTTTTATGTTTACCCTGAGCACATTTCTGAATTGTAATAATGAAGCTAATGCTGGTATAATCTTTTTTTTTTTTTCTGCAGTTATGCTTAATTCTTCCTTCTCTGGCCCCTTTGAAAACTCATCCTTCAAATGGATAATGCACAATTATTCCGCAACCTACAACAACCATGCCTTGCACCAATTTATCTTTAATAGTGGCTGTAGAACTAGTAACTATAAAAATAATTGTTTAACTGAAAATTAACTAGACTGTGTTGGTTGCTAAATGTACTTGTATACTTCCCCCGGAGGATTCATTATCAGGAAATGAAACCTATTTGATAGTTACAAATACCTTCCATTATCTTCTTCCCGCATTTTTTTTTACCAGTATCGTTAATTTCTGCTGGATCTCCAGTTCAGTAACAGTTTTCAATTCTACCATCACTCAGAGTATGCACATGCTTACTTAACTGTGTCTTTATCATATTCCCTTAAAAAAAAAAAAAGTAGTTGCCAGATTCTATGAATAGACAAATAGCCTGCTGAAGAGAGAGATTAAATAAAAACCGTCTCTATTCTGTTGCAACAAGCAACCCCACAACCAGGCATCTTCTCACCAGTAATTATTATGTGGCAGCTTTCATTTTAGAAGTTACCGATGAATGGAATCACACCAATCCATCTCAAACACACCACTGGCGTGTCAATGAAAATCAGAGAAATTGCAGGTGGAGAGGGGAAAAAGCCTATGCCTGAAACAAAACAAAGCATCCAGGGTCCCTAAGAGGGTTTTTATCAGTACATACAGTATCAGTCTAGTGTTGATGACTCACAGAACTAGAGATAAAGATGTTCTTGTCTTTCATAGGCATGTTATAAAAGCAGACTGTACTGCCACGTGCCAGGTGCTGGTTACAGGCCCCTGCAAAAAACCAAACCCATTATTGTCAAGTCAGTTATGACTCACAGCGACCCTATATGACAGAGTAGAACTGCCCCATAGGATTACCAAGGCTTTTTTTGTGTGTGTTTTTTAATCTTTACAGGAGCAGACTGCCACATCTTTCTGCTGCAGAGCAGCTGGTGAGTTTGAACCACTGACCTTAGCAGCTAAGCATTTAACCATTGTACTACCAGGGTGGCAGCAGTACTGTATAAATACAAGTTCTCTCTTAGAATATTTCTATCTTTGCATGGGGCTAACATTATCTCCTCATATTTTGACCCTTTATTGAAATTTAAAAATTCATCCTTAATTCCTTATATCACTCAGTGTTCCCTGCCCTATAGTTGTCCACATCCCAACTCGAAGGAGCTTAAGCATAAGATAATTTCCTGGCCTCTATCTCACTGAAAAGCCCAGTGTTGGAACTGGCTTAGTTCATACCTGCATCCGAGGCCTCAAAACATGTGATTAGAGCTTACTCTGTTTTTCTCTATGTATCAGTTCTGTCCCCCTCTTGGTCTGTATTCTTAGGTAGGCTGCCTGCTTGTGATGTATGGATACCTTCAATTTTTTATCTTATCAGCTGAGCAGAAACAGTAGAGAGGCATCTCCCTGTTGCGTCCTGCAAATTCTCACACCTTCATTTCATTGGCTTGGGTCTCTGGCCCTTTTCTGAAGCAGTTATTCTAATTGGATTGCACAAAATACATCTAATTGGTCAGCCATTGGTCATTTGTCAAAACAGAATGATAGTAGAAGTGATATCATTCCCCACTGGAAAATCAAGGTGCTGTTATTGGAATATGAGTTTTGTATGGCAGGCACACACAAATAATGTCTAAAGTCTACCAGCTTTGAAAATGTTTTGTTGTTGTCGTTAGGTGCCATCGAGTCGGTTCCAACATATAGCGACCCTATGTACCACAGAATGAAGCACTACCCGGTCCTGCACCATCCTTACAATCATTGTTATGCTTGAGCCCATTATTGCAGCCACTGTGTCAGTCCATCTCGTTGAGGGTCTTCCTCTTTTCCACTGACCCTGTACTTTACCAAGCATGAAGTCCTTCTCCAGGGACTGATCCCTCCTGATAACATGTCCAAAGTATGTAAGACACAGTCTCGCCATCTTTGCTTCTAAGGAGCATTCTGGTTGTACTTCTTCCAAGACAGATTTGTTCATTCTTTTGGCAGTTCGTAGTATATTCAACATTCTTCGCCAAGACCACAATTCAAAGGTGTCAAATCTTCTTCCGTCTTCCTTATTCATTGTCCAGCTTTCACATGCATATGATGCGATTGAAAATACCGTGCTTGGGTCAGGCGCACCTTAGTCTTCAAGGTGACACCTTTGCTCTTCAACACTTTAAAGAGGTCCTTTGCAGCAGATTTGCCCAGCGCAATGGGTCTTTTGATTTCTCGACTGCTGCTTCCATGGGTGTTGATTGTGGATCCAAGTAAAATGAAATCCTTGACAACTTCAGTCTTTTCTCCGTTTGTCATGATGTGGCTTATTGGTCCAGTTGTGTCCAGTTCTGTTGAGGTATAATCCATACTGAAGGCCATGGTCTTTGATCTTCAAGTCCTTCACTTTCAGCAAGCAAGGTTGTGTCATCTGCATAACGCAGGTTGTTAATGAGTCTTCCTCCAATCCTGATGCCCCGTTCTTCTTCATATAGTCCAGCTTCTCGGGTTATTTGTTCAGCATACAGATTGAATAGGTATGGTGAAAGAATACAACCCTGACACACAATTTTCCTGACTTTAAATGACTCAGTATCCCCTTGTTCTGTTAGAACGACTGCCTCTTGACCTATGTACAGGTTTCTCATGAGCACAATTAAGTGTTCTGGAATTCCCATACTTCGCAATGTTATCTATAATTTGTTCTGATCCACACAGTGGAATGCCTTTGAATAGTTAATAAAACACAGGTAAACATCCTTCTGGTATTCTCTGCTTTCAGCCAGGATCCATCTGACATCAGCAATGATATCCCTGGTTCCACGTCCTCTTCTGAAACTGGCCTGAATTTCTGGTATTAACCTGTCGATATATTGCTGCAGCTGTTTTTGAATGATCTTCAGCAAAATTTTGCTTGCGTGTGACATTAATGATATTGTTCTGGCAGTTCCTTGATATACAGCTGCAGCCATTTTTGAATGATCTTCAGAAAAATTTTGCTTACGTGAGATATTAATGATATTGTTCTATAATTTCCACATTCAGTTGGATCAGCTTTCTTGGAAATAGGCATAAATACGGATCTCTTCCAGTTGGTTGGCCAGGAAGCTGTCTTCCATATTTCTCAGCATAGATAAGTGAGCATCTCCAGCGCTGCATCCGTTTGTTGAAACATCTCAATTGATATTCTGTCAATTCCTGGAGCCCTGTCCTATGCCAGTGCCTTCAGTGCAGCTTGGACTTCCTCCCTCAGCACCATGGGTTCCTGATCATATGCTACCTCTTGAAATGGTTGAACATGGACTAATTCTTTTTGGTATAATGACTGTGTAATCCTTCCATCTTTTTTTGATGCTTCCTGCATTGTTTAATATTTTCCTCATAGAATCCTTCACTATTGCAACTCGAGGCTTGAATTTTTTCTTCAGTTCTTTCAGCTTGAGTAATGTTGAGCGTGTTCTTCCCTTTTGGTTTTCTATCTCCAGCTCTTTGCACATGTCATTATAATACTTTGTCTTCCCAAGCTGCCCTTCGAAATCTTCTGTTCAGTTCTTTTACTTTATCATTTCTTCCTTTTACTTTAGTTGCTTGACATTCGTGACCAAGTTTCAGAGTCTCCTCTGATATCCATCTTGGTCTTTTCTTTCTCTCCTGTCTTTTCAACAGACTCTTGCTTTCATCATGTATGATGTCTTTGATGTCATTCCACAACTACTCTGGTCTTTGTTCACTAGTGTTCAACATGTCAAATCTACTCTTGAGATGGTCTCTGAATTCAGGTGGTGTATACTGAAGGTCATATTCTGGTTCTCATGGACTTGCTCTGATTTTCTTCAGTTTCAGCTTGAACTTGGATCTGAGCAATTGATGGTCTTTTCCACATTTGGCCTCTGGCCTTGTTCTGACTGAAGATGTTGAGCTTTTCTATCATCTCTTTCCACAGACATAGCTGTTTTGATTCCTGTGTGTTCCATCTGGCGAGGTCCATATGTATAAAAAAAAAAAAAAAAAGTTGACATTTGTGTTGGTGAGAGAAGGTATTTGCAATGAAGAAGTCATTGGTCTTGCAAAATTCTGTCATTCGATGTCCAGTTTTGTATCTCTGGTATTGTTTCTATCACCAAGGTCATATTTTCCAACTACCGATCCTTCTTCATTTCCAACTTTTGCATTCCAATCGCCAGTAATTATCAACACATCCTAATTACATGTTCGATCAATTTCAGCCTGTAGCAGCTGTTAAAAGTCTTCAGTTTCTTCATCTTTGGCCTTAGTGGTTGGTGCATAAATTTGAATAATAATCGTATTAACTGCTCTTCTTTGTAGGCCTGTGGATATTATCCTATCAGTGACAGGATAGATCTTGAAATGTTCTTTTTGACTATGAATGCAACACCATTCCTTTTCAAGTTGTCATGCCTGGCATAGTAGACTGTATGATTGTCCAATTCAGAATGGCTGATACCAGTCCATTTCAGCTCACTAATGCCTAGGATATCAATGTTTATGTGTTCCATTTTATTTTTGACGATTCCCAATTTTCCTAAATTCATACTTCGTACATTGCAGGTTCCGGTTATTAATGGATGTTTGCAGTCCTTATTTTGAGTCCTGCCACATCAGCAAATGAAGGTCCCGAAAGCTTTACTCCATCCACGTCAGTAAGGTCGATTCTTCTTTGAGGAGGCAGCTCTTCCCCAGTCATCTTTTGAATGCTTTCCAACCTAGGGGGCTCATCTTCTATCACCGTATCAGACAGCGTTCTGCTGCTATTCATAAGGTTTTCACTGGTTAATTCTTTTCAGAAGTAGACTGCCAGGTCCTCCTTCCTAGTCTGTCTTAGTCTGGAAGCTCAGTTGAAACCTGTCCGCCATGGGTGACCCTGCTGGGATCTGAATACTGGTGGCATAGCTTCCAGCACCACAGCAACATGCAAGCCCCCACAGTATGACAAACTGACAGATACGTGGTGGTAAAATTCATTATGTAATAATTTCATTACCTATAGCCCTTCAAAAGATATAGAAATAGTCTTTGAATAAAATAGTGGTTACCTTAACACATTATATCATACATCAGTGGAGAAACAGAAGACCTAATAATTGGATGGTATTGTCCTAAGCTCTGGGTCAAATGTTAGGCAAGGAAAGGAGCATAGTCAAGTCACGGTGCATGTATCTAATGAGTGTCTCAGATGCCCTATATCCTTTAAAGAGATTCACATGCTTTGGAATATCACATGTGTAGTGTGATATTTGTATTCTATTCATAAGTCCTAGTTATATCCATAATTAAATAAAGGAATAGTAGAATCAAAAGAATGAGTTAAATTTTTTCTGGCTAACTATTCAGTTGAAACTTCCAGTCTTTTGAGGTCTAGAACATAAGAAAGGCCATTTACGCATGACAATGTCAATAATAGGTGCTTCCAACTAGCTACTTTGACTATATGGATGTCTCAAGGGGCCTTATATGACCAATGAAAAAATTTACCATTTGCCTGTTGTTTGTCTTACCCTGAGCAGGATGCGTGGGATAGGTGTTGAATAGTACACAGTATCTGTCAACAGAAACTGGAAAATATAGTAGAGGAAATTGATATAGTAGAGATTTTCAAGTGAAATTAAGATGGTGTGTTGAAGAGACTCTGGTGGCTATGTTGAGATTCAGTGGAAAATAGACTCTTAAGCTGGGTCAAAGAGATACATAAGAATTTGTTGTTTTCATTGTTGAGTGCAGTCGAGTTGATTTTTGACTCCTAGTGACTGCTTGTGAAGCCCTGGTGGTATAGTGGTAAAAAGCTTGCCAGTTAAACAGAAATTTGGCAGTTCAAATCCACCAGCCATTCCTTGGAAACACTATGGGGCAGTTGTACTGTGTCCTATGAGCCAGAATCAACTTGACCATAACGGGTTTGGCTTTTTTTTTTTTTTTTTTTGGTTTAGTGACCCCTTGTCACAGAGTAGAATTACATTTTAGGGTTTTCTAGGCTGTAATCTTTCTGGAAGCAGATCACCAGGTCTTTCTCCCATGGAGTTGCTGAGTGGATGTGAACCACCAATGTATCTGTTAGCAGGTGAGTAAGCACAATTGCACCACCAGGGTTCCTTCTATAGGAGTTTACCAGTGGGCAAAGGTAGTATGTAACTGTGTAAGTAGGGTAGTGTATAACGGGGGCTGTATGGTAGATCTCCAATAGAACATCTGTGGTTGAAAACTCTGAATAGTGCTGAGTCAATTAGCCTGAGTTCCATCACAGTTTTTGTTGTTGTTAGGTGCCATTGAGTTGATTCTGACTCACAGCAACCCTATGTACAATAGAATGAAATATTGCCCAGTCCTGTACCATCCTTGTTATGCTTGAGCCCATTGTTGCAGCCACTATGTCAGTCTATCCCAGTGAGGGTCCTCCTCTTTATTGCTGACCCTCTACCATGATGCCCTTCTCCAGGAACTGGTCCCTTCTGATAACATGTCCAAAGTATGTGAGACGAAGTTTTGCCATCCTTGCTTCTAAGGAGCATTCTAGCTGTACTTCCTCCAAAACAAGATTTGTTTGTTCTTCTGGCATTCAGTGGTATATTTAATATTCTTCTCCAACACCATAATTCAAAGATATCAATCTTCTTCGGTCTTCCTTATTCACTGTCCAACTTTTGCATGCATATGAGGTGATTGAAAATACCATGGGTTGGGTCAGGGGCACCTGAATCCTCAAAGTGACATCTTTGCTTTACAACACTTTAAAGAGGTCTGTTGCAGCAGATTTACCCATTGCAACATCACAATTAGATCTCGAATATTAAACAAAGTAAAACTAAATTTACTTCATATTTGTCATTTACTCCTTGGAAGATATCTGCTAACTACAACAGTTTTAATTTTAATAAAATGGAAGGCCTTAGTGTTAAGGTCTTCTGTTTCTCTGTAATTACCAGTGACTGCCGTATTAAGTGCTGCAGAACACCAGCCATCCGGAGAACTTTGTGCCTCTGGTTTTTCTCTTCTAGGCGTCATCCATTGGTTACTACAATTATTGTTCCAAGGTCTCCCATTGAGATCTATTATAATGCAATTTATGTTTCAGAAGTTTAAATTGCTAATTAAGTGATTTTGACAGAAAATTTTATATTAGCTTAGCTTCATTTGAAGTGTTATTTTGCTGTAAGTATCGATAGAACTAGAATTTACTTAGCCCCATAAATAATACTTGAATTGTATTAAAATGATGTGGCTAGGAGTTTGGGCTCTGAAACTAGACTGTTGGTGTTTGAAACCTAGTCTGCCATTTATTAGCTTCATCTGTACGTGTGTTTCTTCATCAGTATAGTGAGTCAAATGGTATCTTCCCTTGTAGAGTTGTTATAAGGATTAAATGAGTGAATACATATAAAGTGCCTAAAGTGGTACTGGATCCATACTAAAAGACCCATGTATGCTGGCTATTATTTGGAGAGAAATAAAAAAAGACTAAATCCTTTGCTGTAGAGTTGATTCCAACTCACACTGACCGTATAGGATAGAATAGAACTGTCCCATAGGGTTTCCAAAGAGCGTCTGGTAGATTTAAACTGCTGACTTTTTGGACAGCAGCCATAGCTCTTAACCACAGCAACACCAGGGCTCCAATTTGAATGATAAGGATTCCTAAAAAAGAAAAAAGAAAAAAAAATGATGTATGTTGTTGCTGTCAGTTGCTTTTGAGTTAATTCCAACTTAAGGTGAACCCATGTATTACAGAGTAGAGCTGCTCCATAGAATTTTCTTGGTTATAATCTTAATGGAATCAAGTCGCCTTTTCTTAAGCAGTAAAAACCCACTGCCTTTGAGTCGATTCTGACTCATAGCAACCCTATAGGACAGAGTAGAACTGCCTGATGGAGTTTCCAAGGAGCTACCAGGGTTTCCATCTTAAGCAATACCGCTGTGTAGTGATACCATAAGATTAATCCATATATAATTATGGGATTTGGAGACCTGACTGGGAATTTAACTCCCTGGAATAATAGTTGAAAAGGAAGTAACAAGATGCTCAGAACTAGAAATAATTTTTTAACAATCAAAAGGAAAGCCAGGTAGACCAAGAATAAGATGAATACCAGCTAAAGGAATCCAGGGCTGTTGTCTCCTGGTACCACGATTCCATGAGCTTCAGGACAACAGGATGGTTGACCCAGGGATGGATTACCCAACAAGCAAGGTGTGCACCGGCTTAATTGTGCTTACTTATTAGCTTATAGTGCACAATTTCACTTGGGTTTTACCCCATCACCTTGCTTACTGTAAGCCCATGCATACCTTGCTTACTGGTTAAACTGCTAGCTGGAGTTGGCCTTATTATTTAGTGGCCTGTAGGTTCCTAAAAAACAGGAACAAAAGCAATATTTGAATTGGTACCTAGGAGATGATACCAAATATGACAGAGAGCAAAAATGGCAGCCCTTTTTGACAAATCTGATAATATATTTATTGTCTTCCCCTAAGGTTTAGTATAAATTATGAATGAAGGCTAGTCCTGGGGAAGGAACAAATCACATCACCAAGAAGTGTATTTCCAGAGGGGGGGTCTCAAAATAATAGAAGCAGAGCCCGGGTAAGGAGATGGTAAGGCACCGTCTCACACAAAATATGGAATTGCTGTCACGTTCTGGATGTGTTATTCGACCTGGTTCAATTCAGCCAGAATGGTGACTTTATACATCGAATTTTTTTTTCTCTCTCTCGTTCAAGGCTGAGCTTCTTTAGAATACCTGGACCACCCTGAAACTTAAATCCAATTTGGAATTAAGTTATTTTCCCACAGTTCTCCATGGTTACGGGCCAATCAAAGGTCATGCCTGGAAATCTGTCATAGAATGTTTGAGGAATTTCATAATAGCCACAGCATGTTCAATGATAATGCCATCTGGCAGAATGGTGTTCTCAGGGAACCCAGGGGACCTCTGAGGGCACTTGTCTAATTCTAGAAGACAGCCTAACAGCATCTTGTCTCTGAACCCATCATACTGTTATATAAACTCAAATAATTACAATGTGCATGGGTGTTACCAGGGAAACAGAGGATGTGGCGAGAGTTCATCATAGAGTGGACTTGAAATAGTCTGAGAAAGGACGTTTAAACTCAACTGAAAGAGTAGGAGTGAAACAGAAAGAATATTCCAGAGGTACAGCCCTAAAGGAGAGGGGCTGTTACGGCATTGAAGTTTGCTAGAAACAGAGTACAGCTTTATGGGATCCTACCACAGGCAAATCCTAGTGATCAGACTGAGAGAGACTAAATTTAAATAGACCTTTGTAGCCAAGGTTAGAAGCAGATTCTGTACCAGAAGTCAGATGACCCATAGATTTGTCAGCATTCATGCTGTCCCCTGAGGCAGTGCTTCCAAAAGTATCTTCTGGGTTGGATTTATTTTGTACACCCAAATCAGGAAGTGAGAGGGTACCATATAGGTCATAGAAGAAGCAACAAGATAATGCTAAGAACTCTAAATCCAAACTTGATTACCTGCTAGCTCCTTTGAGACCTGACTTTCTTCTTAAATGATAGTTCATTTATTTTTGATCTTATTTAAGTCACCATTAAAATTTACTGTTTTGAATAAACCATAGACATCATTCTATTATTCTCTGGTGTGTCAGTACCTCTTTCAGAATAATTGCATCTTGTTTTGTATACTTTTTCATATAATGCTGGTCTCATACGGGAATCTGAAGAGTCAACTATGGAATGATCCAAATGAAGTCATGGATTTACATAGTTCTGCTCTGTGATTATAAATGAAACACAATGACAGTGGGAAAGACTGAATGAGGACAAAAGGAAACAAGCAACTAACATCAGAATTTGGCCAAATGGGTGCATTTGTAATAGAGAAGGTAGCTCTGTGGAAGGGATCCACACCCATTATCATCTATCAAACCACTAGTGTATAGAACATTTCTCTAGCTCTGGAGAAATTTTTGGCATTTTATTCCTTGGTGTCTTGTGTTGATGTTGGGTGCCACTGAGTTAATTCTGACTCATAGTGGCCTCATGTTGCAGAGTAGAACTGCCCCATAGGACTTTCTTGGCTGTAATCTTTACAGGTGCAGATTGTCAGGTCTTTCTCCTATGGAGCCACTGGCCGGGTTCAAACCTTCAACCTTCAGGTTAGCAGCCAAGCACTTAACCATTGCACCACTAAGGCTCCTTTGGTTTCTAGTACTGAATTCAAACCTTGCTAAGCTCTAAGGTAGTCATTCAGTTCTGATGTAACCAACATCATTGGTAAGCTCCATAATAGCCACAAGGCTATGAGGTAACCAACCCCACGTGGAAATGTTATGTTCAGAAAGGGGAGAAAAAAATTCTACTAATCTAGTTTCTTTGTAAGGGGCAGGTCTATTTCCATCACCTCTAGCGAGCCCGTGGGGCCATAATATTCACACATAAAAATCTCAATGCAGAACGTTTAAACCCTGAATGTGTTCTTTTGTGGTTTTAGTGAAGTGATCAAGAATAGAAAGCATTTTGGATGTATTCCAAGAAAATTAAATAAAATGAAAACAAGGAAGCATTTATGATACAGTGATACTTCTGAATGGATATAATCGACAGAAGCGTAGTCAGAGCTGTGATAATTTTGGGAAGGAAAAAAGTATGTTTTATTGTCTGTATTTCTATCATGTCCTAACACGTTTGCTATGGAGCTGGGGCACCAATCAGTCTCATGCTATCCAGAGTCAGGTACATGTGGGAAAATCAGTCAGTCAGGATCTGCATAACCAGAGAATGCATAACGTGTATCTTAGTATGCCAAAGGATTCTGGATCTAATTTACACACTTTTTTTTTTTTTTTTTTTGCTTTTCCAAAAAGTGATTATAACTTGGTCACTACAAATTCATAACACATTTTCTTTAGAGTGATAGTTCCTTGATCAAATCAGGACCCGAAGAGAGTTTTAACTTAAAATGCAAGTCATCATACTGGTTTGATGGTTGAATCTTTGAATCAAGGAACCAAGAAAGGGAAAGGAAGAGAGAAGAGGAGGAGAAAGAGGAGAGACAGAGGCAAAAGTGAATGAGAAAGAACATGGAAGAGAATAAAGAGAAAGGATAGGAAGAGAGATAACAGTAAGCAAGAAATGTATCCTCCCCTATTTCAGGGCAGAGGGCTGACCCTAGGCAAACAAACTTTGAATAAGATTTTTCTGGAAGCCTCCTTTGTTTCTTTCTCTACCTCCTTCTGACCTTTTACTTGTTACTCTAGACTTTTATACATCCCTAAAGCTTCCTGAAGGAAGACTCATTAACAACCTGCAGTATGTGATAATACAACTTTGCTTGCTGAGAGTAAAGAACCTTGAAGCACTTACTGATGAAGATCAAAGACCACAGCCTTCAGTATGGATTACACCTCGACATAAAACAAAAATCCTGACAACTGGACCGGTGAGCAACATCATGACAAATAGAGAAAATACTGAAGTTTTCAAAGATTTCATTTTACTTGAATTCACTATCAACACACATGGAAACAGCAGTCAAGGAATCAAAAGATGCATTGCATTGGCAAATCTGGTGCAAAAGTTTTCTTTAAAGTGTTTGAAAGCAAAAATGCCACCTTGAAGACTAAGGTGCACCTGACTCAAGCTAGGGTGTTTTCAATTGCCTTATGCATGAGAAAGCTGTATGATGAATAAGGAAGACTGGAGAATTGATGCTTTTGAATTGTGGTGTTGGCGAAGAATATTGAATATAACACGGACTGCCAGAAGAATGAACAAATCTGTCTTGGAATAAGTACAACCAGAATGCTCGTTAGAAGCAAGGATGGTGAGACTGTATCTCACATACTTTGGACATGTTATGAGGAGGGATTAGTCCTGGGAGAAGGACGCCATGCTTTGTAAAGTAGAGGGTCAGTGAAAAAGAGGAAGGCTCTCAATGAGATGGATTGACACAGTGGCTGCAACAATGGGCTCAAACATAGCAATGATCCTGAAGATGGTGCAGGACCAAGCAGTGTTTTGTTCAGTTGTACGTAGGGTCGCTATGAGTTGGAATTGACTCAATGGCACCTAACAACAACACCACCAAAACCTGTTGCCTTCAATCTGATTCTGACTCATGGTGACCCATAGGGTTTTCTTAGCTGTAATCTTTACAGAAGCAGTTCTTCAGGTCTTTCTTCCTTGGCACCACTGGGTCATTTGAGCTGCCAACCTTTAGGGTAGTAGCCGAGTGCAAACTATTTGTGATACCCAGTGATCTATACATCCCCAAAGTCCCACCTTTGTTGATCTTCCACCCCAAGCTACTCCATACTCCAAGAGAATTTTTTCCCCTCTCCTTTCTCTTCTCGGTACATCTGGTCTTATCTATTTATAAAAGAAAAATGAACCGAGCTAATTTTTACTAATTTACAGCTATAGATAGTATGATAACACTCTGAGAGGCCTTTCTATTTTTCAAAGACTATTTTATTTAATCCAGAGTTTATTTTTAATTAATGGATTTCAGATGTTTGAGAATAAATGAACAAATTCAGGTATTGTGGAGGGAAGATATTGTAAGACTTGGCCAACCTTAAACATACAGACCAACTTTCTCAGGATCCAGTTCACAGTCTATCTGCCCTTGTCATTCATTCATTACTTCATTCAAAGCATCTCTAAACATTATAAGGTTTATCAAGAGAACTGCTCTGTATCAGTGTTTCCTCCAAGCTGTTGCTAGGCAGAAAATGCAAATAGTCCGTACACAGAAATAAAGGTCATAGGGTCACAAGTCAGATATAGAAAATATTTTTCACCGATGATTCCAAAGTCTAAGGAAGATGCTTGATACTTGGTGAAGCAGAGATAAGAATGTTTGGATTCCTGTATTAGGAACTTGGAGACATTGATTTCATTTCAGTTTTATATTTTCCAGTGACAGATAATTCACTTAATTATTTATCACAGCTAATGCTGCTCTCAAACTTATTGACAGCTTCTTAGATATTCTAAATAGGTGGCATGGAAATAACTTGTTCATTATAAATTGTTTACAAAGCACAATTAGACATATATCTATATTTTGGTAAATTGTCTCAACACCACCATTTGCAGGCATCCTCATCTTATATTTTTTGTTGTTGTTGGTTGCCTTCGAGTTGATTCCAACTCATAGAAACTCCATGTGTGTAGAGTAGAACTGCTCCATATGGTTTTCAAGGGCATGACCTTTTGGAAGCTGGTCACCTGGCCTGTCTTTTGATGTGACTCTGGATGAGTTCAAACAGCCAACCTTATCATCCCCATTTAACAAATTAACGTACCTTTGATAGATGAAGTCTGGATTCAAACACAGATAGAACCCAGCATCTATGGTCTTATCCTCACTGTAATTCTGTTAACTCATTGACAGAAATAACTTAGAAACTCAGATATTTCAATAACCATATACAAGAAAAGCCCAATATTGGATTGGAAAGGATTAAACATAGCATACAGTTGCCTATTCTTTTTCCTAGAATGCACTCTGCTACCACCTGCCACCCCTTTTGTATAAGCTAAATACTGCCAATCTTTCAGGGCCCTAATTAAGTGCCCCTCTCCTTGAAGACTCACCATCTCCCCATATGCGTGAACTTATCTTCCTCCATATCTTAAGATTCTTTTTAGGCTCTGACCATTTCCTACCTCGTATCAATTATTCCTAAAAATTTATATTTTTTTCCTGATGGATTATTAGTGACCTTGTTTGTGTTTCTTTACCTCCCCTTCCGTCTTTCAGTTTTTACCTGACAATAAGTGCTCAGTAGCCAACAATCTAGCTTCCTTGGGCTGCTGTAATAAAATACCATAAAGTAGGTGGCTTATAAGAAGAGAAATTTACTGTCTCACAGTTATAGAGCTAAAAGTCTGAAATCAGAGCGTTTGCCAGGTCATCTCTTTTTGAAGCCTCTAGGAGAAGATCCTTTCTTGTCTACCCTGGCTTCTGGTAGCCCCAGGTAATCTTTGACATGTAGGTGCATTTTCACATGGCTGTCTTTCCTCTGTCTCATTGTGTTTCTTCTCCTCTTTTATAGGACACCACTCAGATTGGATAAGAACCCAGTCTGCTTCCATATGACCTCATGTAAGCTTAACTGATAATATCTTCAAAGACCCTATTTCAAAACAAGTCGCCTTCACAGCTACCTGGGGTTAGGACAACAGCATATTTTGAGGGAGACACAATTCTCTTTTAAGGATAAGCATTAAAAATATTTTTATTGCTGTTTTTTGAAGGATAGAGTGTTTTCCTTCTTTTAAAAATGGAAATAAAAAGCCAAGGTATATTGCTATTTATCTGTGATTAAAAAGAGAGACTTCCAGTGAGAAAAAAAACCCAAAAAAACAGTGCCATCGAGTGATTAAAAAGAGAAACTTCCAGTGAGAGTGTATATAAACATAGGGGCCTGTTCTTGTATCATGGGTCATTTTTCTTGGGTATGGAATTGAGACAACCTGAAATCCATTCCCAAATTGAAACTATCTTTGTTACTCCTCCAAAAAAAAGGGAACTTTGTGACAGATATCTTTTAAATAATCAAACGGACCAAGGTTTCAAAGAGCTCCCCATCATTCTTACTGCGTTTGATATAGGAGAGGCTGTGATGGGAAGGGTGATTTCCAGTCATTGGAAAGACTTATGGCCTGAAACGATACAGGAGGGATTCAGTAAAGAGGAAGATGAAAAGACAGTGACTGAGAAGCACAAGGGGGTTTGATTATTTCAGCATGTGGTCTAATAGGCAACAAATTCAGCAATATGAGGATTAGCATAATGTAATGAGGCCAGAATTAAGGAACCAGAAAACCAAAAAGAAACTCTTGAAAAGATTCCATTCATAGGCAGACTGATCAGGGTGGAATATGAAAGAAGGAGAGAGAATTCAGGTCACCTGGATGCTATATTCTCTTATAAATTGGCCTCTATCCTGAATAGAGAATACCTATGAGGCATGAATGTCATAAATGTCAGAAGTAGATATTTCCAGACATGAGGATTATTTCCTTTTCTTATATAATTCAGATAATTTAGGGGAAATGGGACTACTTTTTTTTTTTTAAGACAAATTAAATTCCATTTGAGAATGGATCAGTAACAATGCCAAATTGTCAGAATTTTAAAACCTGTGAGGAAAGATGGAGGATATTTGCTTCACAATTATGGGAATTTGGGTGACATCACTGGGTGCGAATTGGCTATTCACAGTTGAAGAAGGGCTTGTTAAAATTGATTTAGTTGGATTTAACACTCAGTCCATGAGCAGGTAAAAGGAAATGATGTGCTTCATAAAGGAAGTGATATTAGGAGAGGCAGAATTGCTGTTCATGAAAGGACTCCATAAAAGAGACACAAGAGATGATCAATTACAAACTAGGAACAGCTGAGTCATGTTCTAGGCGAAAAATAGGAATGCGTAATGTACTTTTGAGATCTTAATGGGGGAATTTATAGGTATTTTAAGTCAAGTATGATTATTTTCTTTAAAAACGATTTTGACCTTTCGTTAGTTGAGTGTCCTCAACAAACTCTTTGTTAGCTATTTCCGTAATAAGGGCATCACAGTGATGTTCAAATGGGTGGGGCTGAGTTTTTCACAGTCTTCTCTCCTACGATGAAGTTGTTATAATACACATTATTTCAAAGAACGGGGTACACTGCTGTTGTTGTTAGGTACCACTGAGTCAGTTATAACCTGCCTCATCATCACAATTGTTGCTATGTTTGAGCCCGTTGTTGCAGCCACTGTGTTAATCTATCTTGTTGAGGGTCTTCCTCTGTTTTGCTGACCCTTTATTTTACCAAGCATGATGGCCTTCTCCAGGGACTGGTCCTGCCTGATAACTTGTCTAAAGTATTTGAGACGAAGTCTGGCCATCCTTGCTTATGAGGCGCAGGACCAGGGATCAGGTGTAATACCCAGCCAACTAATTAACAGAGCCATGAGTAAAATAAAACAAAACAAAGGAAAGCAACAAAACAAAGTACCACCACCAACAATAAATCTCTAAAGGGAGATCTAGACAAGGAAGAACAATTAACCTAGAAAAAAGATGCATTTATTTATGAGGTTTCAAGAAAGTAGAAATTATTAACATTCATAATCAAATCCATTGCTGTTAAGTTGATTCTGACTCTCTTAAAAATTAATTGAATGCCCATTTTGCACATATGAAATAAAACAATGTTATTATTTGTCCTGCAGGTAGACCGTGAAGACTTCCTGATTCAAACACTGGCTCCACCATTTGCTAGGGGTACACTCTTGGACACAATACTTAAAACTCTCTGTCTCAGATTTAGCATTTGGAAAGTAAGCTAATAGCAGTACATACTTCATAGTTTGTTATTGGTTTTTTCCTAAGAGGATTCAATATATTAATATGTCATAGAATACTTAGAAGAGTGTCATGGAAGAAGTTCCCACTAAGTCTTAACATTTATTGCTATGATTATTACCTGTAACCAGTTAAGTATCCACAAATAACAATAATTAAGTCTTTGCATTGGGAAAGTCAGTTAGTTTCTCTGAACCTGAGTTGCTTCTCCTATAAAATGGAAAATATTAACCACCAATCTTTATTTGATTAATTTTGGTTTCCAGAACCATTTTAAAATATGATTTTATGGGACCTTTCCAACAACTCTTGGAGGCAGAGAGGGCAGGTAAGATTATTTTCCATTTTATGGATGAGACAACTGGGGCCCAGAGAGATCAAATGACTTGCCCAAAGTCATGTAGATAATAAGTAGTATCACCATGACTTGAGTATAGTGTTTGTGACTGAAGTCCAATATACTTTCTACCATGATTTATAGAATCCCTCAAAACATAAAGGTGTTTATAGAGTTTCAAGTTTTGTTGAAGCTGCAAAGTTGGCAGGCAGGCATTCATTAAAGCACTCAATCTTCTGTCTCTCTGAGCAGCAGGACTGTATAATACTATTATTGCATTAAAGTTTACTCAACTCAGTTTGAGCATGAGCACTTGATATATGGCTGAGAGCATTGGCCCCATACTATCCTGCTCCTCTGGTTATGGAAGACACTTGTTTTCCTACACATGCCAACGTGATTATTTGCTAATGGCTCTGGTCACATGATCTTGTGATGAAGCCAGAGCAGGTCACCAGCTGGAGATCCTTGAGAAAAGTGTTCAGCCTAATTTTTTTGTAGTGTCATGTATCTTCTTAACAACATGAACTATAGGCCTGAAGCCTTTTTGCAATGCTTTATTAACATGCCAGAGACTTATCTGGGAATAATAATGAAGTCGAAGAGACAACTTGAAGAGTGTGTTCTAGAATTTTCCTGACCTCAAGTTCATCCTATAGAATATGATGAAATGCAGCAAGCCTGCCCCACCCCCAAAGCCTCCTTGCTGCCCTGCCATCCCTCAACAACTCAACACCAGTGTCCAACAACCAAATAGTGGCATGATATTATCACCAATAACTTCTTATCAATCTTAGCAAGAAAGGAATCCTTTAATTTCTCAGTAGCACAGGTGTGCTCTCTCTATCAGCAGGAATTTCAAGAATAGTGTCAGTTACTCTGACAAAACAAGCCCAGAGTGACAGGGAATGTCACACATCAGCTTCTCAAGACTTTCTGAAAGCTTTTATGTGTCATTATTCACCTTTAAATAAAATACAGCCAAAGCTGGCACTCAGGTTTGTAATGAGATGAGCACCATTGATGTTTTCTGTACTGGAAGACAGGTAACACATTCTGAAAATCCTGGAGAAGAAGACTCATAATTTTTAATGGAAAATTGCAGTCGCTGGGTATTTGTTGAATACCTACTTTATTTAGCCCTTGGCTACACACTTGTGGGAGCCTCAGAATAAGTAAATGAAGCAGGCTTTGCCCTTTAGGAACTCATGACATATCTAGGAGGAAAATATATATGATGGAAATAATTTAGAAAAAAAATAAATGAACCTTGAGCTAAACTGAATATAGGCAAGTGCACATGTATGGAAGATAAAGAGAACAGGTGTTTTGAATGGTCAGGAAGACAACATGTCCTAGAAGAACAAAGTATGATCAAGGGAGGAAATTCAATCAATTCTGTCCTGACTGTCGAACATACAGAAGGCAATGTGCTAAAGATCTTATTTGTATTGGGTGGTAGACGAGTAAGAAAAAAGTATCATCATGAGGACTTCCCAGGTAAATTGAATTAAGGGTCCAATTTTTCACTTTCCTGTAATAGAATTATACATCTACATTCTTGTTCATGGTGAAAATTTTTATATTTAGAATTAGCCAACTGGACTCAGTTTAGATGATCCCAATCTTGCTGGCAACACCCGAAGCATCATAGTCAGGAGCCAGACAAACATATGCCTTCTTCTGTCTATCAGGCCTGATCAAGGTGTTTACCTTGGCCACATCAATGTCATAGAGCTTCTTCACAGTCTGTTTGATGTTGTGCTTGTTGGCCTTGACATCCACAATGAACACAAGTGTGTTGTTATCTTCTATTTTCTTAATGGCTGACTCATTGGTCAGGGAGAACTTGATGATGGTAGTGGTCAAGCTTGTTCTCCTGAGGGTGCTTTTCTGAGGATATTTGTGTTGTGTTTGTAACCTGAGGGTCTTGGGCTACCGGGAGGTGGGTGATGTGCGAATCTTGTTTTTTTGTGGCTGTGGACATGTTTCAGCACTGACTTCTTGGCCTTCAGCATCTTTGCTTTGGCTTCAGTTTTGGAAGAGCCATGGACTGGCTTCTTTGCTTTTAGCACCATCTTCGTAAAAAGGTTACATCCACACTCTTGCCATGGTCTATGGTAAAAAAAAAAAAAAAAAAAAGGTAGGTGGATGTATTTCCCTTTACTTTGTTATTACCTATGTGACTTCCTTTGGTGAATGAGTTTAGTGAGTGTAAGGGGAGCAGAAGCTTGAAAGGTGCATGCATTGTTGTACTTGCCCTCTCATGCTCTTTGATGTGCTACGTTAAGTGGGTTACCCGAGTTCTGTCCTTCTTCCTGGTCCCTAGAAGGAACATATGCAAACCTGAGCCCAGTCCTTAGCCTATATCAAAGAATAGCTGGATTGGCATCCTGAAGCATGGCTGCCCAGCAGAATTAAAAGACTAGATCAGCTAATCTGTGGTTAACCAACAAACCCATGAGCAGGAGAATAAACGCTTTTGTTATGAGCCACTGATTTATTGGAGTTGTCTGCTACACAACATAAACTGACTTAGAAATTAAGTTTGCTCTCTGTAAGTTTTAATCTAGAAGATAAATAGTAGTATGTTCTCAAACAACTGACTATTCAGTAAATAGAATAAATTTCAGGGGAGAGGTATGGAGTGTTCTGGGGAGAGAAATCACAGCAGAGGAGGAAGTTGATAGTTTCATAAAGACTACGAACTTGTCTGTATGAGATGGGCCTTGAAGGAAGGATAGGATTTGAGCAGATAGTGGAGAGGCAAGGGAAGGATGGAGATGGTATCCCAGCTTTAGAAAGTTGAATACACTGGGAGAAGGAAGCAGTGTAAAGATGGTGTGATGTATTAGTTCCCTATTACTGCCAGAACAAATTGCTGCAAATTCAGTGGCTTAAAACATTCATTTCTCATCTCCGAGTTCTGTAGGCCAGAAGTCTGTGCACAGCATTGCTCAGCTAGATACTCTGCTTAGGCTCTCATAAGGCCAAAATCTAGGTGTTTTTGGCAGGGTAGTGTTTCTTTCTGAAGGCTCAGGGGATGAATTCACTTCTAAGCATATTCTGGGTTCTGGCCAGATTTCATTCCTTGAGGTTGTAAGACTCTTTCCTTGCTGACTCTCAGCTGGGTCCTGATCTGTGCCATTAGAGGCTGCTTGAATGCCTCCTCATGATTTCCAAGTGGACTCCCTGCAGTAGTGGTGGTTCAAGTCCCTGTCATGCTCTGTATCTCTCCTTTTCTTTTCTACCACATCTCTCTGACTGAGTCTTCTGCCTTCCTGTTCTGCTTTTAAGGGCTCATGTAATTACATTGAACCCACTCAAGTAATCCAGGATAATCACAAACTTGGTGGCTTAAAACAACAGTTACATATTCTTTCACAGTGATGGAAGCCTGAAGTCTAAAATCAAGGTGTCAACAGGACAATACTCCCTTAGGAGGCTTTAGGGAAGAGTCTGTTATTTGAATCTTCTATCTTTTGGTGACTATTGGCATTTTTTGACTTGTGACCACATCATTCCAATCTCTGCCTTTGTAGTCACACTGCCTCTTCTACTTCTCTTTCTGTCTCCTCCATTTGTGTCTTATGAGGACTCTCACTGTTGGATTTAAGGTCCACTCTGATAATCCAAAATGATCGCCTGATCCCAGGTTCCTTAACTTAATTACATCTGCGAAGAACATTTTCCCATATAAGGTAACGTACACAGATTTTAGGAATTAAAATGTAGACATATCTCTTGGGGGCTACCATTCAACCACTTTAGCTATTAAGTTTTGATATATCCGTATGTTGAAATATGCAGCCATTAAAATCACATCTAAATGGTATGGGGAAAATGACCCTCAAAATCTTGTTAGTAAATATAGGAAAATACAGTTGTATATGTTATATAATTCTAGTTTTGCAGACAGAAATTAAAGAAATATCACATAAACACATAAAAAATGAATGAAGGGGTTATGTTGTAATGTATCATAATACTCTTCAAAAGAGAGGTTCAGAGAAACATTGGAGCTTGGAACAGAGGAAATCGTGCATAGTCTTCACTATGACGATGAGGTAAGGGCAAATCTTGATGTTATGAATGTGCTGAAATAGAAAAATCCTGACTACTGGTTTCAAGTTACTAGCTTCATGGTCTGAGTCAATTATTTATCCTGGCTGAGCCAAACGAATAGAATTATTTACTGTTGCTAAGCCGTATGTAAAATGGGGATAACAACCCTCTACCTTCCAAGCTTATTTGAGACTCCATCAAGATAAAAGACATAGAAGTACTTGATAAAGCTATAACAATGTCTGTAAAAGTTATTGCACTTTCTGCCTTCAGTGTATGTCTTTAAGTAATTTTAGTCTCTGGGGACTCAGAATGCCAACTAAAGAGACTCTCCTGAGGATATATATATATATTTTTTTTTCATTTCAAAGTTCTTTTTATTTTGTGTGTTTGACATATTAAAAATCATTTTACACAAGAACAAACTGAGGCTCAGAAAAATTAAAGTGATCTCTCCAATCATCTTTTCTTAGTTGGAAATAAGAAGTTATGTCCTCTAAGTAATTACCTTTCCCCCATGTCACCATATACTCATGTGGCAAGAAAACAGAATTCACTTCCATTCCGAAATCAAAGCGTTTCTCATTTGGGCAAAAGCATGTACTTTTCCACACATTTCCCCTGGAGTAGCAGGTTCAATTGTACAGAGTTCACAGAAGACAGTTGACTCCACATATTGCCTAACGGTGAAAGGACCCTCCAGTTTTTTTTTTTTTTTTTTAATTTTTATTAAGCTTCAAGTGAACATTTACCATTCCAATCAGTCTGTCACATGTAGGTTTACATACATCTTACTCCCTTCTCCCACTTGCTCTCCCCCTATTGAGTCAGCCCCTGAGGATATATTTTGATATTTTGTTTTTCCTCACTGTTTTGAACTATGTCTGGGACCATTTGTAAGACTCATTTTTGCTTCATTTGATTGGTAGCCAAAAATACTGTTGCCCATTTAATCATCCAATCATGAGATTTTAGAGGTGGACGAGGCCTTTGAAATTAGTGAATCCAATGATCTAGTCATTTTATGGGTGAAGAAATAGACTCCAAAGGGTTAAATGACTTGTCCAGGTTTCCCCAGGTGCTGCTGCTGAGGGTAGCCGTGATAAATAAGCAGTTATGGAGAAGGAAATGGTTATATTGTGACTCAGGACCTCTTGTTTGAACACTGATCTTAGGCCTCCACAGTTTTAAAATGAGTGTGAAGTCACCCTGTGTATCAACGACAATAAGTAATATCTTATTGGATCAATTTTACATAGTGTAGCTAGATCTACAGGACACCCAAGGATTAATTCACTCTGTTGATTCAATTAAAAGAGTTGGGCAGCGTTTATCTGAGTTTTGATAATGCATTTTGATGTTCTTTGTTTCTAAAATGTAAGAGACTAATTGCATCTATGTAATAAGACCGTAACAGTTAGGAGGCCCTGATGCTGCAGAGACTTAGATGAAAATTGATCTTTTAGGGAGGATACGGGAGTAGGATCACTCTTCACTAGAACTGAGAAATGGACCAAGTGCCTCAGAGTTGTGCCTTGCCCTCAAAATTGGTTGCGAAAGCAGAAAAAAATCTGGTTTAGAAAATTGTAGGAACAAAATCAGTAATACATTGGACAGTAGTAAAATTTCAAACTAAATAATGTGCTGTTATATCTGAGGTTTGCCTTGAAAATGGTAAGTAGCAGAAATCAAGGATTATTTTTGTCCAGGTCCCACTATGTCCCTTAGATAGGACTTTAGACTCACATGTGTAAATGGATCTTAAGTATAAACTGTAGAGGGCTTTGCCAACTTTAGCTAGTTCATGATTATCACCCACTGAGACCTCCTAGGCTTCACCACTGCCGTAATTCTCCTACCCCAATTTCAAAAGAATTGTGGAGCTCCCACAATTGCTCAGTGAACTCACGTATACTTTTCAGAAATTGTTTCTGATTAGCCAGAAAGAAGACAAATTGAAAGGAGGTGACGGCCATGAAAGTGCTTTCTTTTGTAACGGATTATTAAGTCATTGCTTATCTCTTCTACACAGGGAAAACTATATTAAGGAAAAAAATGTATCTTTGGACTGCCTTTATTTTCCCGGAATGCTTTGTCTGATGGTAGCCCAAAGGCATAGCCTGATAAAACCAGGCGGAGTATTGCATATCCCTCTAATATGTAGGTATAATGGTGGTGGGTATCTGTATGAGATGATAGTCATATTTGTGCTTCGTTTTAATATACCATGTTGATGAAAATCATACACTGCAGAAGACCTGCTAAACCCTGATGTAGCAAATATCCTTTTGATGGTTCGATAATGTTTATAAAAGCCACATTTTTCCTTTTGTACTTTATTATATTGAAAATCTAGGGGAAGGACACATTAAAATGTTGGGTAGGTACAAGGTAATGGTTGAGGCTCACCTGTCAACCTGATACAACTTAGTGTGCAGATATCATATGTGTTTGCATTTTAAGAGAGTTTATTTTTTGGAGCAGTTTTAGATTTAGAGACAAGTTGCACAGCAAGTACAGAGCTTCTTTAGTCCCCCACCCCCTCACACACAGCTTTTCCTGTTAGTGACGTCTTGCATTAATGTGGTACATTTGTTACAGTTGATGAACCAATATTGATACAGTATTAATGACCAATATATCAGATTATTTCATAGAATTACTGGTTAAAGTATAGCCGTAGAAGAACTAGGCTCCTCATAAATTTCTGTGACTTCACTGAGAGTTCAAGCTTGTTTATATTCTTAGGTATAAAGTCCAAAAAATGCATATGAAAAGCACCAGTTTTCCCCAGATTTATAATAGAAACTCCACAAAAAAAGACTGCGTTACAGATCTAGGGAAAAGAAAGGGCACCCCCTGCACCCCGCCACACTCACACGCAAGACACTGTAGCATTTTGACCTCAGGTTGCAGGTTAGGAGAACTAATGGCCTATCCTTTTCCCAGCCTAAGGAGTAGTTGGAAGCCCTGGTGGTATAGTGGTTAAGTGCTACAGCTGCTAACCAAAAGGCTGGCAGTTTGAATCCTTGGAAACTCTATGCGGCAGTTCTACTCTGTCCTATAGGGTTGCTGTGAGTCAGAATCAACTCGACCGTAGTGGGTTGTTTTTTTTTTTTAAGAGTAGTTGGAGAAAACTTTATGTTACTTCAGATTTATTTATTTTTTTAAATCGATTGTCATATTCAATTTCAGAAACCAAATGAAAATTAGTATCTTGCCTTTTAAACTTTGAGTTAACCCCTCAAAGAAATCCACCTTGTGGCGTGTGTGGTGTGTGTGTGTGTGTGTGTGTGTGTGTGTGTGTGTGTGTTTGGATGCATTGTTTCATGTCAGGGATGAGTGGAGCTCTTTTGGTTTAGGTTAAAGTGGGTGTTCAGTTGTGCCAACATTCCTTATTCACATCGTGGACAGTACATGTTTAGAGGGTATATCAGTTAAGATGCCTTTGGCATGATCATAGAAGGCACAACTCAAAATGAACAAGGAGTGCAGAGATGGAGTGGTCCTAGGGCAGACTCAGTGACATCGTTAAGGATTCAGGTTCTTTCCATCTTTTCCTTCTGCCTCCCTCAGCAAGTTGGCTTTTCCTTGAGGCCGGTCCACAAAACAACTAGAATTTCATTGAACGTGATTTGAAAACCTCTTAAGTAGATACATCTTTAAGTCTTAAAATTATCATTTAGTCTATCCAAGTATACTGAAGGGAAGTGGCAGTCTGCCTGTAAATGTGGAATCTCTCCTATGTCACAATCCTGCAGCTATTAATTTCGAGAGATTCTGGCATGAAGGAAGACATGTTTGACAGAAACAGGACAATGGGCATAAATGTAATTGCACCTTAGTATAAATGCAAATAATTCACAAAAAAATGAAATGGACAAATACAATTATTCGTTCATTAATATAATCATTAACTAAAATAAATATTCAAAAAGAATCTTAAGGTGCCTATAAAAAAAGAAAAACCAGTTGATGCTGAACTGATGCTGACTCAGGGAAACCCCATTTATATCAGACTAAAAAGTGCTCCATAGTGTTTTTGATGGCTGGTTTTTTGGAAGTAGATTGCCAAGCCTTTTTCCAAGGCACCTCTGGGTGGACTGGACTAAAACTGCCAACTTTTTGGTTAGCAGCTGAGTGTGTTAGCAGTTTGCAGTCACCCAGGGATTCCTGAAATGTCTGCAGCTAAGATTAGAATTTGGAAAAAACAAAACAAACAAAAAATCTGATCTATATCAGCAAGCCCTGAATTTCATTTACCCACTAACCAAAAATGGTCAGAAAAACCTTTTGATTTTACAGTCATAGCCCCACACCACATGTCCAATGGAGAGAGTTACAGCTTAACAAATGCGTCCATTGGTCTGGAATGTGGGAGTATTAGCACTCTTGGCTCACATGATGATGGTAACAAATATTTACTATTTTTTGTACTATATTTCAAAAAGTCAGTAGCCACTATTAGAACTTGAGACAGGCTGTGGGTGAATTTTAATTCAAGAAAACAAATTTAAATATCTTAGAAATATGCCATCCGCAGGTATCAAACTGATACATTTTGACAAACTGTCACTGGTGGTTTTAAACACCAACCAGCCTGCATTCTCACCACTCACGAAGACCGCATGTTCAGCGCCTCACATTCCAGTCAATCCAGAAATGCCTCAAGACAGCTGCTCCAACAGAATTTTGGCTCATCCGGTTTCTGTCAAAACTAAGAACTATAGATAATGCTCTGAAGATAGGAGGCAACGGAAAGCTCAGGGAGGGAAAATTATTTTAAACCTCCAAACCGCTCATATTGACTTTGGCACAGTTTACTTTCTTCTCTCTTTCCCCCTGCCCCGCACCCTCCCTCTGCCTTCCTAACTCAAGCCTATTCAAGCCCCTTTGCATACAGAGTGGACCCATTTTGCAACTTGCATCAAAAACATCATCATTACCAGGCCTAGTTTTCCATTTTTTAAAATGGTTGTTATGGATTGAATTGTGCTCCCTGCCCCAAACTATGTGTTAGAATCCTAACCCCAGTGGTGCAGTGGTTAAGTGCTTGGCTGCTAACTGAAAGGTTGGCAGTTTGAACCTACCAGCTGCTTCACAGGAGAAAGATGTGGCAGTTTGTTCTGTAAAGAAAAAAAAAAAAGCAAAAACAAATCCATTGCCATGAGGCTGATTCAGACTCATAACAACACTATAGCCTTGGAAACCCAATGGGCCAGTTCTACTCTGTCCTATTGGATCAACTTGAAGGCAACAGGCATATGTGTGGATATAATTCTGTTTGGAAATTGGGATTGCTTCGTTATGTTAATGAGGTCGTACTAGTGACTGTGAAGGAATCAAAGAAGTCTTGGACTACCTACGAGGAAGAAGTCAACATCACTGAGACCCTAATTTGGACTCTTATCCTCCAGAACTGTGAGAAAATAAGGTTCTGTTCTTTAAAGCTACTCACTTGTGGTGTTCCTGCAGTAGGTAACAAAGACAATGGTGAAGGATGTGTGAGGATAGAAGGCACCCATCAGAGGTGGGTACAGGGTCTTCCTCTTTTTCTTTGACCCTCTGCTTTACCAAGCATGATGTCTTTCTCCAGGGACTGGTCCCCTCCTGACAACTTGTCCAAAGTACATGAGATGAAGTCCCACCATCCTCACTTCTAAGGAGCATTCTGACTGTACTTCTTCCACAAAAGAGTTGTTCGTTCTTCTGGCAGTCCATAGTATATTCAATATTCTTCCCCAACACCATGATTCAAAGGCATCAATTCTTCTTCAGTTTCCTTAGTCATTGTCCAGCTTTCACATGTATATGAGGGGATTGAAAATACCATGGCTTGGGTCAGGTGTACCTCAGTCCTCAAAGCGACATCTCTGCTTTTTTTAAAATTTTGTTCTTGTTGTTGAGAATATACACGGCAAAACATACACCAATTCAAAAGTTTCTACATGTATCATTGAGTGACACTGATTACATTCTTCTAGTTGTGCAACCATTCTCACCCTCTTGTAAGTTCTTCCCGCCCCCTAATGTTTCTACAGCTTTGCTTTTTAACACTTTAAAGAGATTTTTGCAGCAGATTTGCCCAATGAAATAATTCTTAAATATCATTAAACTCCTCTGTCAATTTAGTTTATTACTGAGAAGTCTTTTGTTCCCTACACTCAGATATCTCACATTTTTCTGTCTTTGATTTTTGTTTCTTATAGGTAGCATTCTCTTCTTAGAACTACTCAAATCATCAAGGTATAAGTCTTAACAATCTTGATGACAGTTCAGCCTTAAGTGGATAGAAATCCACTGTGAAGAGCTCTCTAGAATTCTATATAAAGAGAGAAATATACCACTTCGAGAGAGTGAGAAGAGTCAGCTTGCTGCAGTATAGTTTGCCAAAATTCTTGAAGTAGTTGTGAAGTATTTGTGTAGAGAGCCAACGTGTTCTCTTGATAGGTTTTAATCTTTCATTGGGATTATATTTATTTCTAAAGATCTTTTTAGTTCCTGAACGATTACTCATTTTACTTCGGACATACAGCCAGAGAGGGTGTTATAGCTCCTAAATCTCTGGATATGAAATTCCTCTCAGACAATGTCACTTACCTAAAGCAAGTACTAGATGATCTGTTAATATGATATAACTAGTAAACCACAGGAGACAGGGTAGCCTTCTGGGATTCTGAGATTCCTCACAGCAGTTTCACTTTATTGAAATATTATTCATCCAGGGAATAGATTGTATGATTTTAGCACCCTTTAAAGCTAGAGAGTTTGTAGAACACTTGAGGTACAGGAACTCAGGCAGTGTTGGCCAGCACAAGGTCAGGATTCCTTTTTTGAGGTGATACCACCTGAACAAATGTTCCATGTCTGCTGTTTTTTTTTTTTTTTTTCCTATTGAAGCAGAACAAATTTACATTAAAAAATCTTTGCTACAATCATCTTCGAGAAAGAAAGTTTTATGCACCTATTTAGAAGTATCAGTTGACATTACCTGATTTTTCACAAACTCATTGCTTTCATTTACAATGATTATTTCAAAAAGACATAGTAAAGTGATCTTGGATGAATTTCTCAGTCCAAGTTCTCTGACATGCAATTAGGAAATGAAATTCAGATTTTTAGGGAGGGGTCTGTATGGAATTAGAAGAAGGAGAAATGATTTAAGCTGGTTCTTTACAAAGAAAAATGCAGGTGGGTTACAGCCTGCTCTTGTGTTAGTTATAACATGACACCTTGAAAATGGGGAAAAAGAAGCCAGTAGTTGTGAGTTTTGTTGTTGTTTTTGATTCTATTGGAAGACCGCTAGTGATGTTTCTCAGGTTCTTATAGCATTCGTAAGAATCATTCTCGATGTTTATTAAAACTACAGATTTCTCGGTCCATTCCCAGATCTACTAAATGAGGAATCTAAATTTGATGCACAGAAAAGTTTGAAATTAGCTGGTATAAAGTATCCCTGCATTTTTTTCCTATTGTCCAATTTGCCTTGGCTAAATCTAAAACTGGAGTCAAGTCGCCCCTTGATTCTCTTAATTAGACTACTAGTTGTACCTTTTACTCTTTTGAAGATAAATTCATTCATGATTATTCAGAAATGCTGGAGCTTACATTCAGCTTACATTCCGTCTGGTATTGTGACAAGTTATTTAGCACTGACCTCATGCTGAGCTCAGGCCACCTGGGATCCAGTGATGAAGACAATGTGATCTTTGTCCTCAAGATGCTCATGGGTGAGTAAAGGACACAGACACCCAGAGATACCAGAGTCAGTAACACTGTGAGAAGGGCTTATAGCAGGCCTTAAGGAAGGCCTTAACTTTATTAACACATTCTGGAGGAAGTAATATCAGAGGTGATTCTGAAATGATGAGTAGACTTTAGCTAGGAGATGGGGCATTTGAGAAGATGGGGCTCTCGCTTGGGTTTATGAACTCATTCACTCTGTAACTAGGTTTTGCAAGCACACCCACCTAATCAGCAGAAGAGAAAAAGAACTAGGAGCATGTGTGTGTGTGTAGGAGGGTAGAGGTGGGGGAGTAAGGAAAAGTGATGAAAAGAGAAAGAGGAGAGACAGAGACAAAATAAATAGAACAATAACAACAAAGGAAGGATTGGCAGACGTCAGGGTTAAGTTCACAGGTTCTGTAACCTTGGACAAATTACCTACTTCTCTTAGGGCTCTACTTCCTCATGTATAAATTGAAGTAAATAATAGTACCTGTCTCATTGGCTTGTTATGAAGATTAAATTTGCTAATATGCAAGACACTTAGGTTGATTCCATTCTTATGTGGTCACTGTGCTCAGCATCCATCAAGAGAAAATGATTGAATATATTATGGTACGTCTAACCTATGCCGCCATTAAAAAGAATCTAGTAGAGAGCTTCATTGTCAATAAGGTGGGCTCTTCAATGTCAACTGTTAAGTATAAAAAAACAAGCTGCAGAAGACAGTGCCTAGTGTGCTTCTATTTGCATAAAAATGATATATTTGCCCTTATATTTATGTATAAACAGGTTATTTCTGGAAGAATGACCAAAAAAATTGATTATAATGATTCTTTTATGGAAAGGTTCTGGGAGAACACAGATCACAAAGGGTTTCTTTTTTACTCTGTTTCCTTTTGTTCTATTTGAAATTTTATCATTTGCATATATTACTTTTTTACAATACAATAAAAAAAAGAGTGAAAATACTGTAGTCCCTGTCCCATAAAACTAGTGCCATAGGCTGTGGTTAATGAGATAATATATAAAAGTCAGTATTGTGCTCGATAATTAAAAAGGCGTTCAAAACACTGATGATGATCTTGACTATTATTACTAGAGAAAGTCTCTTTTGTCTTTCATTGTAACTATTGAATGGATGAAAAGTGACTATGGAAGTCTGGAGCACTGGAATTATACATGATGCTATGTCTGTCACTTAGCTACCACACCTGGCCTGGGCATTGGCATTCGGGGTAAGATTAACTGTACTTTGTTGGTGAGGTTTACATGAATGGTAGATCTTAGCTTTTCTCCATGGCTTCCTAGTCTTCCAAGGACCTGCAGTCAAGGCAGAGCACCCATTTTCATGGTATTAGGGTAGAAGGAGTTTGGAGAATGGGTCTCTAGGTGCTCCCAAGGTTCTCCACTAAACCTCCCAAGGTTTGCAGGATGTCTCCTATGGGGAGCTGTAATTCCATTTCATGTTTGACTAAAAGTATTCAGTTTAAGGGGGAAATTCCAGAGACGGAATACATGCGTTATACGTCTGTAGTGCTGGTATAACAAATACCACAAATGGCTTTAACAAACAGAAATTTGTTTTCTCACAGTTTAAAGGCTAAAGTTCAAATTCAGGGCACCAGCTCTAAGGAAATGCCTCCCTCTGTCACCTCTGGGGAAAAATCCTTGTCTCAGTTTTCCCTAGCCAGCCATTGTTGTAGTTCCTGGGCTGGTAGACTAGCCTGCCACTGTTGTCTTCAGATAGTGTGGTCTTTCCCCTGTGTCTGCTTTCTCTTGTGCCTAATCTGCTCTTTTATATCTCAAAACTGATTGATTTAGAACACATCCTATACCAATATGATCTCATTAACATAACAAAGAAAATCTTATTTTCAGATAGGATTACATCCACAGGTATAAGGGTTAGGATTTACGACACATATTTTGGGGCAGGGGGAGCACAATTCAATCCATAACAACATGTTTTGGTCCTTCAAACTAGAATGTCCGTAAAAAGGAGATCCACTTAATCCTTGGTTTGTTTTGATTAAACCACCTTCTAGCAAAATCGGATCCAGTCATGAGGAGTTTAAAGGTGTTTAAATTGTGCTGTGGATAAACTTCTAATATATATATATATTTTTTTTTCTGTAGCATTAAATAAGAGCAGGAAAATTAAAGTCCCTAAAGGACATTTCTTCAGCTAAGTGACTAGCTTCGATCATTTTTCTCATCTTGATCCTTGTAAGGAAGCCTTCACTTATCACTTACTTTCACCATACCTCTATTTGGAAATCTGTTTTGTTTTCTGTTGCTGTATCTAGACCAAAGAGAGGCCACCTTTAACTGGTGGTTTGTGGGAAGGCAACTTGACCAGAGTTCATTAGCAGCTGAGCTGTTGACTCTGAGGCCACCCTTTGGAAATGAGCTGAGGAAATTATTCCCATCGCAAACTTCCTCTCACAGCACAATCTAACACCATGCCGCATAAAAACAAAGAAAAAACCTTATCGCTGTAGCAAATACGTTGTTTTCCTTAATGTCTATGCTGTATAACGCTAAATGTACTGCTGCAGTAGATAAGTATATGGTTATGAGATCTGTTTCTCCTTAATGAGAAAATTCTTCTCTGTCTTATTTGGCAAGACACTGTGCCAAAGAGCACAAGAGGCCCGTAGAAGAAATTCACTTTTCCTAGTGTCTCGGGTTTTTCTTTCATTACTTTATAGTTTCCAAGTTGGTTAATTTTATTTTCCAGTCTGTATATTGCATGGCAAATAGAAAACCCATTTAGTGAGAAAACATCTGTCAGTTGATGTTGTTGGTAAAACACTAGACATTAGTCACCTTGGAACCACAGCAAAAAATAATAGGTTTGGCTGCTCTCTTCAGTTGTTCTGGGAAATAGATGTTGTAGTAAGATAACTACTATTAGGTTTCATTTCCTTGAAGTCCTACAACGCAGATAATCTGAACTGTTTTCCAGATAAGTCTGCCAGTGTCCTTAAGTGTCAACTAGGAAATGAAACTCTAGGTCCTAAAATTGCACCTTCAGGCTCATTTCATTCAATGTTCTTTTCGGAACCATGTTTGCATGTGTCTATTCATGTGTGCATATATGTTTCCAACCAACATTTATTGAGCACTTATCATGTTCCAGGTACTGGTTGAGGCGCTGGAGGTAAACATATGAATGACAAGTAACACAAAAGCTGCTTTGAAGGAGCTTAAGTTTAGGAAATAGACAAGTAAACAGATGATTTCACTGCAGTGTCTTAGTAGTGAGTAATGGGGTTCGTTTAGGAGCATAAGTGAAAGACAGTTTAGGGGGAAATCGGGAGAGAGGAGATAAAAGAAAGATTCTAGGAAAAGTTGATGCGTGAACTGAGTCTTAAAAACAAGTGGGTGTAGGCTAGATGAAAAGTTGTATACATTTACTTGGGGTGGCTTTCTTGAGGCTTAGAAATACCCTCTTTACTGCATAAGGGAAAATGTAAAATTAAAATCCATTGAAAAAACTTGCAAGAGAAAAAAATCTAGTTGTGTACACAAAACATTGAGCCTAGAGTGTTTGGCAGAGGGGAATCCTTAATGAGATTCTGGACAAAAAGGGAAGCTAACAAAGGCAGCTCTTCTGAGTTTTAACTTCTCCTCGGGCTGATCAAATCTTAGTGATCTCAGGCATGGCTTGGCATGCTTGTTAAAAACAACAATTTCTGAATTCTGTCCTCCAGGAATTCTGACTTACCGGATCTGGAGGAGAGGCCCAGAAATATGAATTTGTGATAAGCCACCCAGATAGGTACAGGGTTTCCCTCCCTTTGATTGCTATTATATCCTCATACCCAGCCTCTTTGCTCTGCTTCTACTAGCACATCCATGAAAAGCTAGCATTTTCAAAAAGAATTCTTTTAAATATTAAGCAGAAATATGAAGAAAATAAAGCAAAAGAGTCATACAGTTAGTTAAATTTATGCAGCACAAGGTCCTGCCTCTACGCTAAATGCAATCTAGGCTTTGTGTGTATAAATGAATAATGGCTTCACAGGGCCGTTCCTGGATTTCTTTCTCTCCCAGCAAATGATTTCCCTGCTCACAGGGTCCTACTCATGGGGCTCTGCCTTATTCACTGTCACATAAATGTTTGGCAGTTGTTCATCTTACCTGTAACTCATATGAGTGTGAACACCTAGTTTCAACTCTGCTCCCTATCAAGAGCCCTTCAGCTCCACTTGGGTTGCCTACTCACAGGAACGTCCTACCTTAGCTGGTGCTAAAGGTTGGATTAATATCGTAGATCAGCTGATACTCTATTCACTCTGCACAGGGAGGGGCCTTTGCTCAATCTTTCCTAATGATGGGTTCCACAAGATAGAGATACTTTGAATGTGAACGAGTAACATCTTATGACAGAGCACTTGCACACACCCCATCTCAGGCATATGTGTGGTGCTTGATAAATATTTATTAGAGAATGACTGAAGAAATACAGTAATTGTGAGTCATTCAGAGGCATTCGTGGCTCAAGATACTGATACCTGGGAAGCAGAAAGTGATATTTCATTCCAGATCTTCCATCTGACATCTGACATATTAACTTTGTCAAGGGACTATTTCATAAACTAATTGAAATAAGAAGTAATCATTGTACCCACCTATCTCAACTTGTTAGAGCCCCGGTTGCACAATGGTTAAGAGCTATGGCTGCTAACCAAAAGGATGGCAGTTCGAATCCACCAGCTGCTCCTTGGAAACCCTACAGGGCAATTCTGCTCTGTCCTATAGGGTCGCTCTGAGTTGGAATTGACTGGACAGTAATGGGTTTGTTTTTTGTTTTTTTAATCTCAACTTGTTAGTTGACTTCTCATGATCTCTTTATAGACAGTAGATTAACTTTGAATTATTTTACAATGATAACTGGGATACTGTCTTTTTCTCTAAGAAATCAGAACTCAATTTAGAATCATAGGTGGTTCGAAGATACATTTACTTGGTAAGTTTCTTGGGGGTGCCCTAGCATTAGGGATTTAGAAGAGTAGAATATTACTGCCTACTATGAGTTTATAAGGGAACAAATTTGCAGAATATAGCTATAATCACACTTTATTTTGTAAAAGAGCCTACATTTCTCCTGCTCCCTAGAAAGAAGTAGACTTCTGGATTTTAAGTCTCCAGTACTGAATAGGGAGCTTTCTTCAAAGTGCGTGGGCCTGTGGAAGTAATTCAGTGCTGTTAGGACTTAGGAACTGGAACTGCTGCAGTTATTAAAAAATCTGGATTATGCTATAAAGTCCCCAGCTGTCCAGCCAAACTCAGAGACCAGGACAGGGAGAAACATAATTTCAATTTGGGTTCAAAATCTTTAAGACAACACCTACTTTTATTTTTGAAATTTTTGATCTCTGACGTGTATAATGCAATAGGGGAAGGGCCTACAATAGGGCCTGTGCTGCCTTGTCTTTTTTACTTTTCTTTTTGATGTCTCTGAGACAGTAGTCTAATGATGAATTGGATGGACTCATTCTCCTGAGAAGGCTGCTCAATTAGAGGGATTTGATAACCTTGGCAACAGAAAGATGAAATGCTGATGAACCATTAACATTTAAAAATTGCTTCTATACCAGCTCACAACATCGGTAACCACAAAAGTAATTATCAGTGCTATTTCAGAAAGCTGTTAGTCTCAAAGAGGGTGTGGAAAGTCAAACAGGAGAATAGGCTTCCTCTGCTTGATTGACATTTTGAGGGCAATTCCTTTTTACCTTAATCATCAGCTTAGATTTATAGAAACAATCTCTCTCTGAAAAATCACAAGCAATGTCCATGAAGATATTAGTTCTGTTGAAAGAAGTGAAATAAAGGAAAAACCTAACCAAAGCCAGAGTATTTAGCTACTGCAGAATTATTCTTGTGGTTCCATAGGTACATGGAAAATAAATTTAAAAGTTAGTTGAAAAAGAAGAATAAATACTCATTGTAATGTTTTATAAGTATAAAAATATTTATGAATTTCTCCACACCATTCAACATTATTTACTGAAGATTTTGACATTGTGAATGGTACTGGTTTTAGACATTGTAAATGGTACTGGATTTATATAAGAGTTAGTAAAGTTGATATGCTCCTGCCCTCTTGAAACTTCTCTTCCCCATTCTTGGATCTTATCACATCTCTATCTCCATTCGTTCTGTAATAGTTATCATCAGTCTCATGGAGCCTATATGGAAATTCAGTGGGTAATGTTTACCTTTGACCAAAGACTATTCTTCATTTTGAAAGTCCCTGTTTTCCAAACAAGTGAGCATATTTGAAAGAGAATACACAGAGATCAATCGGGGAGAAATGGAACACTTTTTAATTAGAACGATGTGCCAAGTCAACGCTGGTGATCTGGAAATCAGAAAGTGGCAAATGTTGCAAACAGACTTACTCAATTTAATTAAGCATGGTTTATTTTAAAAGTCTAACACAGTGCTCAGTGCTTAGAATGTGCTAAATAATAATTGGTAATGATTACTATTGGTCAGTATTATGTGTAATGATTACTAATATGGCTTCTCTTAAGTCAGAATTGACTCAACGACACCTAATACCAACAGCAACAACACAGAGTTTGATAGTCAAGCAGGTTTGAAGCCAGGATGTGTGTAAGAAAATTTTGCCTTCATAGTATATTTCTCTGGATGTCCATATAGGAAATGATTAAGTTGCTATTTAGAAATAAATGAGTTTGGAAGTTTGTATGGTCGATTAGTTGTCATTGTTGATATAGCTCAAAAAGAAACTCAGAAAGATCCCACTGCTCATTTCATTGCTTCCAGAAAAGTGACTGGTATTGGGAATGTCCAATAAGTTCCAGCTTAGGAAGAACTCTGATTTGTAGTGGCATCCCAGATCACTGTGTTGGGAAGGATGCAGAATCTGGGCTCAGAGAGCACTGTGATCAACTACTAATGTCTGCTCTAGGTTTTTTGTTGCTGTTGGCTGCCCTCTAGCTGGTCTGACTCATGGCATCCCCATGCACACTGGCTCACACAACGGCAAGGCCAGCTGCATGTGACACTGCTTTTCTTCCTAGTACATCTGAAATCTCTGCTGAAAACTGTTCAGGATCATAGTGACGTGCAAGCTTTCATTGACAGACAGGTGGTGTTTTAAGGGCTCATCAGTAATTATTGTCATGATGCTTTCTTTACGGTCCATCCTTAAAATGTAAGGCTTCCCTCTACTATTACTGAAAGGATAATTCCTGGATAAATATTCTACCCTTCCCTAGATCTCCTCATTCAGCTTATATAATGTCTACGTGTTCTTGCTCACCACAACTGTTACTAGTAGTGAAGCTGAGAGACATTAGTTTTCAGGGTCTACCTTCCATTTCACCTGTGGTCTCCTTCCTACACCTCTCTAAGATCTTTTCTGTTACAGTACCCTCAATTTTTTTCAAAATACAGGAATCTATAAACATAAAATGTCAAGAGCCTAATGCCTTAGCCGCCCCCACCCCTACCTGAGATATGTGTATTTTAAACTGGGTTTTCTGAGAGAGGAAAGTTGTTAAAACAACAATATGGGTATCAAATGGAAGCATTTTACATGTTAGGGAAGGAATCGTATAGATTGTAAATCTGGGGTGGACCCTGCGTGTTTCCATAACCCATCATTCAGTAGGTGTTTATTGAATACTTTCCAAGTACCAGGTATAGACGAAATACTCTCTAGACTCTAAGACGGAGATTGTGCCCTTTGTAGTTAGTAAGGAGAAGACTCAAATTCTGTGCAGTATTATGGAAATTTCCAGACTTGGAAGATCACTTTTATCTGGGAAACGATTAAAGCAGGCTTTATGGGGGCAGATGCATTTGAAATTAACCTTAAGGAATAAGAAGGATGGAAGTAGATATGGACTTAATTACAAAGGAGAGAACCTTTCAGATATAACAGTCACATATGCAAATGCACCAATTTATGTTCAGGAGACCAATGTGAGTGGATTTAGAATATGTGCACGGGACAGGCTTGGGCCAGATTGTAGAGGGTTTCGAATGCTATGCTTTGAGTTTAGAATTGATTAAGCAAGTCATTGTTGTTTTGGTAATTGCCATCCTGTTGGCTCCTACTCATACTGACCTTATGTACAGCAGAACACAAGTGCCTAGTACTGCATCATCTCCATAATCTTCCAGTCCATTTTTTTGACTAGTACCTCAGTCCATCTCTTTGAGGGTTTTCCTCATTTTCACTGACCCTCTACATTACCAACCGTGATGTCCTTTTTTAGTGATTCTTCTTTCCTGATGATGTGTTTCAAATTAAGTGAGTCAAAATCTCACCATCCTAGCTTCTAAGGAGCATTCAGTGAGAAAATAATAGAGAATCATCAATTAATATTGAAGAGGGAATGGTATTAGTAGAACAGTGTTTCAAGAAGAAATATCTGACATTTATATCCAAGTTGGAGTTGAAAGAGAATAGACTAGAAACGAGTCTCACAGGGCTACTCTTATGAAAAGACAAGAATACCTAGGACCTGGACTAAGATGGCAAGAGTTGGAATGTAAAGGTGACTCAGCATAAATGTGAGTCCTTTTGTGATGGGCGATTATAAATGAGTTTGTGAATGAGAATTTTGGCAGAAATAATTTAAATCTCCACTTGCATGGTAAAAAGTAAGTCATTGAGTAGGTGTGCGTGAACATTACCTGAATGTGTGACAGCCACGTTGGAAGTGCATTGCTGTCACCAGATGAAAAGAAAAGCAACAACAGCAGCTTGCTGACATTTATGATTTTCAATGTGGTTGAATTATGAATAAAAGACATATGATCCCCATATCTGAAATATTACATTAAATTTATGTTACAGAGAAAGAGTGAAAAAAAGGCATCCGTCATCCATGTAAAATATGCATGTCAAGAGAGCGTGCACCGGGTGCCATTTTATCACATCTTCCCTACACATTTTTAGGTCAAGTGAAATGATATATCGGCTCGTGCTAAATTGCCAATTCTCAGATAATGTACACCTCCAACTCAGATCATTTGAAAGGATTTATCTCCTGACTGTAGAGCACTACATACAAAGTGCCATTGTTTTTCTTCCATGACTTTGCTTGCAGAGGAGACATTAAATACACAGAACCATCGATTTTCTTCTTCCACAAATGCTTCCAAGGCTCTTCCCTTGACCTTATCCAACCAAGGGCAACCATTTTACATTTGTCGGTGGCCACATGCAATTTTAGAACATTTTACTTAGGTTGATCCTTTCTTTTCTCTTGCTTTTTTTGGGTTATCAGGACCTGAGTTTGGATTGCAGGCAGAGAGGGGCCTGTGGAAAGCTGAGTTTCAAATATGTAGAACTTGTCATGTGTAGGTATCTGCAAGATTTTGTAATTCTTATTTTAGCTTTTATTCCAATTTCAAATACAATGACCTCTTCATTTTTATGGTTCATTTTATATTGAAATAGATGTATGTGCTAATGTATGCAAACCGTTGAAAAGTACACACAATAACAAGTAAATCTGAACCCCATCGAAGAGACCCAGTTTAATCAGTTAACATTTTTGTGTAATTCTTGAATTAGTTTTGTCTAGTTATAACGTCATAATGTCTGCTTTCTTTTTGCTTGCATTTGTGTCTTTGATCATTTTTTTACTTCAGATCTTCTGGGGTCCATTATGTTATAAATTTATTTATTTCACTCAGAATTTTTTTGTTCTATTTTGTAGTCCAATCTAGAATTTCTTAAAAAATGATTTATTCCATTCATGTGTACCTATCACCAATATTTAATAATTGCAATATTTAAAAAATATTATTTTTTAAAGATTTGAAATGATAAAGATGCTTTGGAGACCCTCTTTTTAGTACCTCCCAATTTATTCTAGGGAGCCCTAGTGGTGAAAATGTTAAGCACTTTGTTGCTAACTCAAAGGTTGGCAGTTGGAACCCACCCACTGGCTCTGAGAGAGGAAGACCTGTAGATCTACTCCTGTAAGATTGCAGGCTGGAAAATCCTATGGGGCAGTTCTGCTCTGTCCCGTGGGTTTGCTGTGAGTGGAATTGACTCAAAGGCACCTATCAATAACTGCAATACACTCCCCTCCCTTCCTTTCGGAGGTAATAGTTATCGAAGTTTTTATGTATAATCTTCTTGCAGCTATTTTTTTTACATATCTATGTAACCATGAGCCACATCTGATACTTTTATTTCTAAACAAATCACCCCATGATTTATAATGTCATTTCTGACATAAAGGAAGTGTCTTTACCTCTCTGTTTTGTTCCTCTGGTCTGTTGTCTATTATTTCATGATTAAGAATGTGTACTCTTGAACTTCAGCACTTGTGTTTAATCTTTGTGACCTTGGTAAGCTCTGTATCTCTCACACTTTTAAATTAGTGACCTATCAGTGATATTAAATTAGTGATAATAGTAAATTTCTCATGGGTTGTTCTAAGAGTTAAGTTCTTAAGAGAAAAACATGTAAAGCTTTTAAAATAGTATTGGGCCCATTGTAGACTGTATAATTTTGTAGTTATCTTTACGCTACTTGATGTATTCACTCAAATTCATGTTCTAGAGAGTTATCAATGTCGACTTGTTAACCTGTTCATTTGAAATAAAGCACAGTGTTGCATCTTGAGTGCACCTGGGTTTTAGTTGAAGGACATTTAGGTTCTTTTTATGTCATCTTTACTAACAATGTTGAAAACATTCTTGTACTAGTACACAGAGATGGAAATGCCAGATATTGGCATTGGAACATTATTCCCTAAAGTAGGTGATTTAGTTTATGTATTTCCCACGGCAATGTATGAGTGTTCTTATTTTATACACTGTTGCTGACTCTTAGTATTACTAAGGGTCTTTAATCTTTGTAAATGGCTAAATGTAAAATGTGTTTCATTTTTATTTTCCCTGATTAATAACAAAGTCGAGCATTTGTTTTCCCTTCCCATTTCCTTTTCTCTGAAATGTCCACCCATCTCTTTTGCCCAATTTTCCATTGGATTGTGTTGTTTTCTTATTGATTTGTATGAGTTTCTGATATATTTTGGATACCAGCCATTTAGTTTTATTCTTAAACGTATTCCTGCTAGTATATATTTTGTCTAGCACTGTTTTTATGTTTTCTTGTTGATTTAAACAATTTTAGTGCCGTTAAGTTTGTCAATATTTTCTTTTTGAGTTTTGTTTAAAAGATCTTTCTTTTAACTTTTATCTTTTAAAAAGCAAACTACAGAGATAACAAAAAGGTCAGTGGTTGCCAGGGGCTCTGGGGGATGGGGAAGAATGAATAGGTGAAACACAAGGCATTTTAAGGACAGTGAAACTATTCTGTATGATACTGTAATGGTGAATATGTGACAGTAGGCTTTTGTCAAACCTATAGGACTGTACAGCACAAAGAATGAACCATAATGTAAACTGTAGACTTTAGTTAATAATAATAATGTATCAATATTGTTTCATCCATGTAACAAATGTATGGACTAATAAAATATGTTAATAATAGGAGAAATTGCATGCAGGGGACAGGGAATATAAAGTGTGTGTGTATATATATATATTTTAAAGACATTTGGCATTCTCAAATAAACTAAAAAAAAAGGCATAGAAAAAAATCTTTTCCGGCTCTAAAAACATTAGAACAGTCTCCTAAAATTTCTTCCAAATGTTTAAAATTTTGCTTTTCATATTTCTATCTGTAATCCATCTGAAATCTATTTTTGTGCATGGTGAGAGGAAAGAATCCTATTTCTTTTTCTTATTGGTATCTAAATTTCCAGCAGCATTCAGTGACTATTCCTCCCCTCACCCCATGATTTATAATGTCATTTCTGTCATAAACCAAGTGTCTTGATATATATAGATCTTTTTTTCTCTGTTCTGTTCCTCTGGTCTGTTGTCTATTATTTCATGATTAAGAATATAGACTCTTGAACTACAGTGCTTGCGTTTAATCTTTGTGACCTTGGCAAGCCCTGTGTCTCTCAGACTTTTAAGTTAGTGACCTATCAGTGATATTAAATTAGTGATAATACTAAATTTTTCAAGGGTTGTTCCAAGAGTTAAGTTCTTAAGAGACATGTAAAGCTTTTAGAATAGTACTGGGCCCACTGTAAATGCTTCATAAATATTAGATATTATTACTATTTCTGAAAATACTATTACTACTGCCACATCTAGTACTGACACTAGCTAGGCTTTTTATAACTTTAATAGTAAGTCTTGATATCTGGTAAGGCAAGTAACCACCCCATTCCTGGGTCAATTTTTTTTCAATATGACTTGGCTATTCTTGGTTTTCGATGTTTCTATATGAAATTTTGGGCACAGTGGTTAACAGCTATGGCTGCTAACCAAAGAGTTGGCCGTTCAAATCCATCAGCTGCTCTTTGGAAACCCTATGGGGGCAATTCTACTCTGTCCTATGGGGTCGCTATGAGTCAGAATCACCTTGACAGCAATTTTTTTTTAAATATGAAATTTAGTATTATCAACTTCAATGGAATGTAATTAACATCATTAAATAATCATATTCACACCCTGAACATGCACTATCTTGCCATTTATTTAGCGTATCTTGGAAATGCTTTAGTAAGCCAAAAAAAAAAAAAAAAAAACCCTTTGCTGTGGAGTCAGTTCCAACTCATAGTGACCCAATAGGACAGAGTAGAAGTGCCCCATAGAGTTTCCAAGGAGTGGCTGGTGGATTCGAACTGCCTACCTTTTGGTTAGGAGACAAACTCTTAACCAGTGTCCCACCAGGGCTCCAAATGTTTCAATACCTTTAAATTTCTCTAAAGCATATTACACATTTTTAATTAGATTTGTTCCAAGGTATTATGCACTGCGTTGTTATTAGGAATGAGAATTTCCTTTTTTGGTTCATTTTCTAATTCATTATTGTTGATATATAGTGCTGATGGTGATAGCTACTACGTTTGCTGTACTTTGTTTTAATATTTTATGTATAGATTCTCTTGTATTTTCCATGTAGAAAGATATGTTGTGTCCAAGTAATGATAAACTTTATATCTTTATTTCTTTTTCTTACCTACCGCATTGTCTAGGGATGCTTTAAAGAAGAAACAATAGCAGTGATAAAAGCCATCTTGGTTATTCTTGACTTTACTGAAAGTGCTCCTAAAATTTTAATATTGAGAATAAGTATGGTGTTGACTACTGATTTTTAGGATACATAAATTTTATCAATTTAAGGAAGTTACTTTTCCTTCTTAATGTATTTCATATTCCTTCTTTTCCTCCCTTCTTTTATATCTTTGTTCCTACTTATCTTTCTTCCTTCCTTTTTCTCTCCCTTCCTCCCTCTTTTCCTTCCTTCCCTCCTTTCCTTCTTTTTTCTTTCTCTTAAGAATTAGTATTTACTTTTGTTGAATTATTTTCCTGTATCTATTAAAATGATTCTATGGTTTTTCTTTTTTAATATGCTCATGTGTCATATTCATCAAAAAATTTTCTTATGTTGAATTTCTTTTCATTTCTGGTATAAACTCTAATTGGTTGTAATAGAAATTTTCTTTGTGGTATTGTAACGCAGGATTTAATTTACTAGTATTTAAATTAGGGTTTTGCCCTGTATCCATTGGTTGGACTGGGTTACAAGTTTCTTTTCTTATACTGTATTTGTTTTTTTTTCGTAGCTTTTTAAGATGATTTGGACCAATTTCCTTCTTTTTATATATTTTAAAAATATTTCATAAAAGAAATATTAATTATAGGGTTGCTAAAAAAAAAAAAAAAATCAACTCGACGGCACTGGGCTTGGGCATACTAAACTTATCTATAGAACTACCCAGGCAATGTGTTTTCTTACCTTTTTGGGGGCATGGGGTTTATCCAAAGATTTAACAAAATTAAGGCATGTTGGTTACCAGTACAACCAACCTATTGCCATCAAGTTGATTCTGACTCATAGTGACCCTCTAGGTCAGAGTAGATTTGCTCCCTAGGGTTTCCAAGGAGCTGCTGGTGGATTTGAACTGCTGACCTTTTGGTTAGTGGACAAGCTCTTAACTACTACACCATCAGGGCTTCTAGGCATACTGGTTAGGTTACATTTCATTTTAATTTCTTAAAATAATGTTAGTACCACTTTTTATATAGCAAACACCATTTTTATCTAAATTTACTGATTTATTGGATTAAAATAATTCATATATTATTTTACTATTCTTAAATATCTACTTTATCTCTAGCAATGGTTTTACATTCCACATATTGTTTACTTTTGTGTTTGTGTCTCCTAACTTTATTTCTTACTGTCTTGCTAGATCTTAGTTTACTAAGTTGTTCAGGGAACTAGCTGAATTTAGTGAGCTTTTAAAAAACTTGAATTTTTGCTCTTATGTAATTTATTCCTCTGTGTCTTACCCATGGCATGGTGTTCTCTTTAAATCAATAGGTTAAGGTCTTATATTTCAGAAAAGTTTTTTCCTCATTATGGTTATCGGTGATGATTTTTCTGCCCCTAATATGACTTTCGTTTTTGTAACATTTAATTTTTTTCTTCTCTTTCTGTCTTTAGCAATGCCATCTCACTTTTCATCTCTTCCATTATCTTATTTTCTTGAGCACTCTTATCTCTTCTTTGACCTCTTATTTTAGGATGACCATTACAAAAATCAACAAGCATTAGCCACATTTTTAAGGTGCTTTTTCTTTTTTTCCCATGTAGAGTTTTTGGCTGCCTTTCATTTTCATATTCTTTTCCTCTTTCTAATAATAGCTTCATTCAGGTACTGCGCTGGTCACTTTCTAGTTGTTGTTTATCTTTCAGTGGAGATTGTTGTCTTTAAGTCAGCTACTTTGACCAAAGATGCTATGTTTTTTTTTCTCCTTTCCATCTCCTCTGATGCTTGACGGTGGCAGAGAGACTCAGGGATATTCCTGTGGCCTGTTACATCCCCAGCCCCTAATGTTCTCAGGTTGCTCTGTATTTAAAATGTTTTATTTTTGGAGAATACATTTTTGTGATATGACTGTACTCTAGAACTTTTCTTCCTCAAAATACGTCCAGTTTTTGTACTTATTGACAGTCCTATTTGGACAGTAAAACAGGGTGGTTTGTGTTCTAGTTCCAGGAAAAAAAAAAAAAAGGAAATTTCTATTTTTACTCTTATTTGTTTTTAACTTTCTCTCTAAGACAGGAGCTCTCCAGCCATTAACAAGAAATCCTTAATCAAATTAAACAATGAATGTAACAGCTTATTGCAAACTATAAAAACAATATTCAAATATAAGTGGGTATTACTGTTTGTGGTGCCAGATCAAGCAATATATGGAAGCAAGCTTTTCAAAGCCAAAATCTATGTCCCTTACCTCTCGTGTTATTCCAAAAAGAAATTGATTTTTACATGAAAGGGCTGAGATATTTATTAAGCTGGCCCACAGTGATATCATTCTCACCACACCTTGGAGAGATTTGATCTCTCATTGTGAATGGCAGATTTCTTTTATTCCTTGGTAGATGTATTATCTCAACTGAAATTGAATTGTTCATAATCGTAAGTTTTTTATTAAAAAAATGAAGGAACTTTTCAGTATACAAGACTTCGGAACATTATTTTTTTATTTATTGTGCTTTAAGTGAAAGTTTACACATCAAGTCAGTCTCTCTTACGAAAACTTATACACACCTTGCTATGTACTCCTAGCTGCTCTCCCCCTAGTGAGACAGCACGCTCCTCCTCTCTACCCTTTACTCCCTATGTATATTCAACCAGTTCCTGTCCCCCTCTGCCTTCTCATCTCACCTCAGACAGAAACTGCCCACATAGTCTCATGTGTTCACTTGAGCCAAGAAGCTCACTCCTGACCAGTGTCATTTTCTGTCTTACAGTCCAGTCCAATCCCTGTTTGAAGAGTTGGCTTCAGGAATGGTTCCAGTCTTGGGCTAACAGAGGGTCCAGGGACCATGACCTCCAGGGTCCCTCTAGTCTCAGTCAGACCATTAAGTCTGGTCTTTTTACAAGAATTTGAGTTCTGCATCCCAGTGTTCTCCTGCTCCATCAGGGATTCTCTCTTGTGTTCCCTGTCAAGGCAGTCATTGGCAGTAGCCAGGCACCATCTAGTTCTTCTGGTCTCAGGATGATGTAGTCTCTGGTTTATGTGGCCCTTTCTGTCTCTTGGGCTTATATTTACCTTGTGCCTTTGGTGTTCTTCATGGAACATAATTTCAGAAGTCTGTTTTAGACTATGAAACATAAAAGAATATTTTCACATCAGATGGAGACAAATATGGACAAAATTTTAATCTGCTTTATGAGGTTCATTATACTACTTTGGAAAAAAGGGACTCACAGGTTTTACCCACGGGCCAGGCATTATGCACATATTATTGCATTTCGTCCTCAAAAACCCCTTCAAGGCAGGTGGCATTTGGCTCATTACAGAGATGAAGAACCCGGAGTTCAGAGAGTTTAAGTAGCTTGGTTAAATTTCCATAACCAGTAAGTGGCAGGGAGAGATACTGAACCCACATCTAGATCTTTCTGTTATAAACATGTGTTCTTCATATTATTCTTTGTTGACCCTGGTTTCAAAGTGGGGAAACATCAAGTTCATCATAAGAAGACTCCCTCTTGAGGTCCTCCTTCTAACTTAGCCTTTTAAGCTAGTTCTATGACATCAGTAGAGTTGGTTCAGAGGTTAAAAACAAATAAGTTAAGTATGTGGCAAACCAACTAAATTAGGCATGTATTTTAAGCATTTTTGAAGTCAAGAAATATTTTAGTTGAAACTATATGCAAGTGTTACCACAAAACATGGATTCCAGCCACCTGCTGGAAAGCCAATACTGAAACATGGGTGAGGTAAGCAGCAAGAGGACTTTATTGTAAACAGGGACAAGAGACAGAGAGGAATGGGCTCCTCCAAAATCTGTCTGTCTCTCAGAGACCGACTGAGGGTTTTATAGGGTTAGGGTTTAGGATTGAAGAATCTGGAGATTGTCAGTTCTCCTTTGAGGGGGCATGTTGATCTTCTGTGGATATTCTTAGAGGTCCTCTGATGCCATCCTGGTTTCGGTCACAAGATGGGTCCCCATTATCTAGTTGTCTCATCCCAGATCTTATTGATTACTGTTCCGCTTGTCCAAGAGGAACATAGGTTAATTTTAAACTTCGTAGAACCATGGAGAATGGGAGAGGGAAAGGAGGAAACAAACCACAAATCTCAAAATCACCAGGGTATGCAAAAGCTAACTATGGAAGCCATGTAGGAACACTGTTACAATACCCAGGACTAGGCCCCTACAATCTACAATCTCTTTCTCAAGCTGCCCCTTTCACAAGCACCAGATATTAAAAATGTAATCGTAACTAAAGAGACAGAGACCCTGCTGTCATAGACTTCCATTCTTGTGTGATGCAGAGAATAACCATTACTTTATTATTTAAAATTATTTAATTGAAATTTGAATTGAAACTCCCACCCTACCTAGCTAGGGAAAATTCAGTTCTCTGTTGTCAGTGAGTACCTACCTATTCCTCTCAGAATCAGAATGCAGAAGGCTTAGTTGGTCCTTGGAAAATGGAGGGAAGGTCTCCAGTCTACTGCCCATACTGGTCACTCCTGAAAACTTCTATGTCCAAGAAAGTTGTGGTTTCTTGAAGACCCAACTCTCACGTTCCTGACACACATAAAAAACCAAACCACACCCGTTGCTGTCAAGTCTATTCCAACTCATAGAGACCCTATAGGACAGAGCAGAACTGCCCCATAGGGTTTCCAAGGCTATAAATTGTATGGAAGTCGACTGCCACATCTTTCTCCCATAGAGTGACTAGTGGGTTTTGACCACCGGAAATGTTTTCCAAGGCAGAGAAAAGATTGTCTCTCTCTTTCAAAGCCCTGCAGTCAGCCATTCTGAGATTTAGCCACCTTCTTAGGGCCCTGCTGCCAAACAATTAGATCCCTGCTCCACTCCACTAGGTCCACCCAAGCCACTTCAAGATACAATTGTTTTTGTACCCTTGAGGTACTCTTTTTTTCATCTCTTACTTTCTCTTTCTCATTGGCTTCAGAATTACACTCTCTCTTTTCTTGTAATCATTCCTTCTTCCTTTAGTGTTTCTCAGAGGATAGTCATCATGCTTTAGGAAATCAAGTCAGGAATGGAATGTTACATACCGACTTTTTGCCACATATGACAAAATTCCACTAGGCATGGGTCCACCAAAGAGCCTGACTCTCTCCATGAATCAGAGTTGGAGAAAATACAGTTGCAGATATGGGTATTGAGTTCAATTCAAGAGCTCGATCATTTATCCTATAACTTGAGCTTTGTGTAGGAAAAAAAAAAAATTAACAGTATTATTAAATCTCAAATAGAACAAATAGAACTAAACTAACCAAGACAGTTTAATCTTAGTCCCGTTTAGAGCTTAATTGCAGACTCGCTGAAATCACAAAAGCTGTTTGTCTATAAGACAAAACACTGAGCATTTGATTCTAAGTACTCATAGGTTGTGTTGTGTTGTTTAAAGTAAAAGTGTACAGGAATATTACATTCCCAAATTTTACCACCAAAGGGTGTCTACCATTAGGATTTATTTGGATTCTTCTAATTTGTTTTTGATACATAAGTGTATGTTTGGCATAAAAGGCTCTAGCTGAGTGTTAAGAGCTCAGATACCTGTAGGTCTAGACAAGCTTGATACACACTAAGGCAAAAAATAGTTTTGGAATATTCTATCTCTTTTAGTCCAATAGTTTTTCATAAACCATTCTGTTACTTTTAGATTATGGATCTAATCTATATGTATTATAAATTTGCACATTTGTCTATATGTTTTGGTAAGTGTATCTGAATATTTCTGTCGAATAAGCTCCTAGAAGTGAAATTATGAGGTCTAAAAGTATGAAGATTTTCAAACTTGTGTTCTATTACCAAATTTTTCCCTAGAATAGGAGTCCCTGTTTATATACTGTCTGGAGTGCTTGTTTCTTTGTTCCCTTGACATCACTGGATATTATCATTTTTGTTTTGTTTAGTATTCTGCATTCATTTGCACATAGTATTCTAGATATTCCTCACCCATAAGTGAGAAAAGGAAGACTTTGCCCAGAGGAACTGCCTTGACTTTAGATGACTTTACCTGTCATGGTGCTCCAAATGAACTGTGATAAATCAAGGACACAGCTTTGAAGGGATTGTATCAACCATGTTTTAAAGACCTAGAAGAATGGCTTTGGATGAGTTGCTTTATGACTCTGTAGTAAAACACATGCACCTCATGACTTATGAATATTTTAGTTTCTTCATAGGGCAACTACATTTAACTGATACCTTCATTTTTTTCCCCAACAAATTACTTTTCAGGTTTTACAAGTATTTCCTTCATTTGCAGTCAATCCCTATTAAAGTCTACAGACGAGGAATCGGAATTGTGCCAATATCCAGAGAGGACTACAAATAGCTAAAGTTGTAAATCCCTCCCCAGTCTTACTTTCCTGTGGTTAAAGTAATTGACTCTGGGCATCCATAATGTTACCCAGCTCTGGAGAAATATCCACCTTTCCACTTCACCCTCTTGGTAAATCTACTGGATCATAGATGTAGGAGTATGACTTTGAAAGAAATTAGAAACTATCATCACCAATACCAGTTTTGTGCAGATTCTAGCTAAGAGAGAATTTCACATTTACCTTTTGTTTGAATGCAATGAACATAACTTAGAAAAGGGTGAAAAGTAAAGGATTTTTATATTAAATATTGTTGACCACGGTTTTACCATTTCCTTTGAGAGTGTTTGCCTCAGTTTCTTAGAGCTGCTGTAACAAAATAGCACAAACTGGGTGACTAAAAACAAGCAGAAATTTATTGTCTCATAGTTTTGGAGGCCAGAAGTCTGAAATCAAGGTGTCAGCAAGGCTAGTTATTTTTGGAGTCACTGAAGTAGAATTTGTTCCTTGCCTTTTTCCTAGCTTCTGATGGCTGCGGGCAATCCTCAGCATTCCTTGACTTGAGCTGTATAATGCCAATCTCTGCTCCCCTGTTCACATAGTCTTCACCTCCGTGTGTCTCTGTGTCTCAAATCTCCCTGTTCATTTCTGTTATAAGAACACCCATCTGTGGCTTTAGGGCCCATCCTAATCCAGGATGATCTTATCTTAAAATCTGTGACTTAATTGTACCTGAAAAGATCGTTTTTTCCAAACAAGGTCATGGTCATAGGCTCTGGAGTCAGGGCCTAGACACACACACACACACACACACACACGCACATATATATGTATATACATATACATAATTTTTTTTTGAGATTGTGGGGTGGCACTATTCAGCCCTCTAGATTATCCATCTTGTGTCCAGGTAGACATGATTTATCTTGCAGTTCAGAAGCTCTAGAGATGTCATAGGACATGAACATGGTATCTGACACACAAATAAGAGGAAAAGATGCAAGATGGAACACTCATGGTAGGGAAGAGGTAACCTCTAAACACAGACCTCACCCTGTGTTACCAACCCATACGCGTATCTCCACAGAATATTGTCACTCTTATTGTACAGTGTGAGTATGGGAATTATATTTCAAGCTAAGAAATTACTTCACACAAAATCATTATCTTCACTGCAGGATTTCAATGTAATATAATACTTTCACAAATAGCTGTTAATTAAAAACAGGTAAGGGTACACTTGGGCAAAATAAGCATGCAAGGTCTGAACGATGTACCATCTAAGGTGTTAATGGATTTTGTTGAAAAACTTACTGAACCACTGCTGATGGTTATTTATGAAAATTTACTGAGAACTGGGAAATGACAGGATTGAATGCCAACATTGTATCAATTTTTCAAGATAGAAAGAACAGCTTTCATGGTGATTATGGTTCAGTGAATGTAACTTAAATCCTTCAATAATGGGACAACTATTAAAAAGAAGAATTTGTGAAAACCTCTCAAAGGTAACAAAATCATGAACAATAAATAGAGTTGGTTTATAAAGAAAAAAATTGTGACAGCTGGAATTTAATATCTTTTTGATAGGATTACCAAATTAATGGACTGTGGAAAGGCAGTGATTGTAATAATGTTTTTATTTTATTATATGTGATAGTCTCCAATGAAACTTACATCATTTCTGGAAAATGAGTAGTACCTTGTGGGTTGAAAACTAGTTGTGGTTTCAAATAGTAAAAAATCAACAGCAAAACATCTAGTTTGGGGGAAAGTAGACTATTCTGATTCATTTGGGTTTAAAGTGAAGCTGAATTTTAATAACTCATTTGAGGTCTCAGAGAGACAGTTTTGTTGCTAGAAACTTATCCCTTTAGAGGAATGAAAAGCATTAGACAGTAACACATGCCATGAGACCAGCATATAATGGCCATTTTGCCCTTATATATTTTTCTTTTCCTCCAAAGAGAAACAGGAAGGTGATAGAATTTGGAAGTAAAATGATCTAGTAGCTAATACTAACACTAAGGATTTGGGACCAGGACTTTAATTTAGTTCCAGATGCTATATTTTTGTCCAAGAAGCTCTTGGGTGTTTTGTTTTCCCCTGTATTTTTAAAGAGAAATTAAAAAAAAAAAAAAAAAGATTTCCCTGTTTCAGGGTGTATTTTATCCATAAGAGAGGCTGCTTTAATAATATTTGATTATAGAAGGGAAAGAGGTTTTTATGTTTGGAAGGATAAGAGTTATACTGATGGGAGTCAAGGGTTTGAGATAGGGACCTGGTGATACAACTTAGCTGCTAATCGAAAGATTGAACTCACCCACTGGCTCAGCGGGAGAAAGCCTGGTGATTTGCTTTGGAAAGATTGTACCCTGCACTCATTGCCATCAAACAAAAAAAAAAACCCATTGCCACATCGATTCTGACCCATAGTGACCCTATAGGACAGAGTAGAACTGCCCCATAGAGTTTCCAAGGAGCACCTGGAGGTTTTGAACTGCCAACCCTTATGGTTAGCAGCCGTAGCATTTAGTCACTACGCCACCAGGGTTTCCTGTTGCCATCAAGTTGCTTCCAATTCATGGTGACCCTGTAGGACAGAGTAGAACTGCCCCGTAGGATTCTGAGGCTGTAATATTTACAGAAGCAGACTGCCACATCTTTTTCCCACAGATCAGCTGGTGGGTTTGAACCACTGACCTTTTTGGTTATAGATACTGAGCACTTAACCATTGCACTACCAGGGCTCCTTTGTTGTAACGATTACAGCCTAGAAACCCCTATGGGGCAGTTGTGCTGTGTCACATGTGATCACTATGAGTTGAAATCGACTCAACAGTAGGTAACAACAACAACAGGGATTTGGGTGGGAGAGGTGAAATAGAATCAGAGACCTAAAGAACTGCAATTGAGAAAGAATTGTGTGAAAAGTATTGAATGAAAGATAGTCTAGCATTAAGCATGCTATTCACTAGCAATTTTAAATAACATTATAAAATTATATATTAAATGAAAAGACAAAAATGCAAAATTTTATATAAGCATGTACCCAACCATGCAAACAATATGCATAAAAAAGTAAAGCTGATATGTTAAGATTGTAACAATAGTTATTATTGCATGTTAGGATTATGAGTGATTTGTTTTTAATACTGATTCTTCCAAATTTTCTATAATGAAATGCAATACAGCATTAATCAAACTTTTGAAAAGAATGGAGTTTTTATACATACCAATGAAATTTCCCTGGGTTAGGACATAAAATTGGGGGAGTTAAAGGCAAATAATGTTTAAATGTTTGCCGTATGTTGAATCTGTGATAGGAACTTTATGTACGTTATTTCCTGTGTGTCCTTAAAGTAACCTTTTGAGACAGATGTCAGTTCTAATTGTCTCTTTGCAACATGGCTTTGGTTCTGGATTACACATTGCCCAAAAGATGCCAAATGGATAAATCAGCGATACATTAGAAGAGTACGATTAAAGAGCTTCGGGTACTGATTTATGATTTGAGATGGAGTGTATACAGGGTTGTGTTAGGCAAAAACATATTCAAGAAGTTATAAAGTAAGGACATAAATGACACAATTACTTCAGGAGTATAGTACAGGTAAAATTGGTGGAAGGAGCTGAATTGCTGTGGGATGGTGGGGCATAAAAAAATCCCCCTAGGGAGTTATGTCCGAATTTAATGAGGTGCCTATAGTTTGAAAATGAATATTTGGTTTTACAAATTAATACTTGTCAACATCTATGTTCATTGCAGCATTATTCACAGTAAACAAAAGGTAGAAAAAAAACAAATGTCTATCAACAGGTGAGTAGATAAAGAAAATGTCGTTTTCTATATGTATGTGTGTGTGTATCTGTATACATATATATGTGATTGTGTTGTTTTATGTGTCAATAATAAATATATATTGTCATTTTATGTCCTTTATAAATATATATATAACCATCCGACTCCTACTGACCCTGCAGGACAAAGTGGAACTGCCCCATATAATTTTAGCCATTATGAGAAATGAAATTCTCATACATACTATTACATTGATGAACTTTGAAAACATTTTTGTTAGGTGCCGTTGAGTTGGTTCCAACTCATAGAGACCATGTGTACAATAGAACGAAATATTACCTGATCCTGCATCATCCTCACATTCATTTTGCTATGTTTCAGCTGATTGTTGTAGCCACTGTGTTGGTCCATCTCATTAAGGATCTTTCTCTTTTGTGCTGGCCCTCTACTTTATCAAGCATAATGTCATTCTCCGGGCCCTGATACCTCCTGATAACATGTCCAAAGTACTTGAGACGAAGTTTCGTCATCCTTGCTTCTAAGGAACATTCTGGCCGTACTTCTTCCCTGACAGACTTGATCATTCTTCTGCAAGTCCATGGTATATTCAATATTCTTCACCAACACCATAATTCAAAGGCATCAGTTCTTCTTTGGTCTTCCTTATTCATTGTCCAACTTTGAAAGCATATGAGGTGATTGAAAATACCATGACTTGGGTCAGGCACGCCTTAGTCCTCAGGATGACACCTTTGCTTTTTAACACTTGAAAATGGTCTTTTGCAGCAAATTTATCCAATGCAATGCATGGTTTGATTTCTTGTGAATCCAAGTAAAATGAAATCCTTAATAACTTCAAAATTTTCTCCATTTATCATGATGTTGCTTATTGGTCCAGTTGTGAGATTTTCATTTTCTTTGTATTAAGTTATCCATACTGAAGGCTGTGGTCTTTGATCTGCGTCAGTAAGTGCTTCAAGTCCTTTTCACTTTTAGCAAGCAAAGTGTGTCATGTGTACATCACAGGTTGTTACTGAGTCATCCTCCAATCCTGATGCCCCATTCTTCTTCATATAGTCCAGCTTCTTGGATTATTTGCTGAGCATACAGATTGATTAAGTATCGTGAAAGGATACAACCCTGACGCACACCCTCCTTGACATTAAACCATGCAGTATCCCCTTGTTCTGCTCGAATGACTGCTTCTTGGTCTAAGTATAGGTTCCTCATGAACACAATTAAGTGTTCAGAAATTGCCATTCTTCACAATTTTATCCATAATTTGTTATGATCCAAACTGTTGAATGCCTTCGTGTAGTCAGTAAAACACAGGTAAACATCTTTCTGGTATTCTCTGCTTTCAGCCAAGATCCATCTAACAGCAGCAGTGATGCCCTTCGTTCTATGTCCTCTTCTGAATCCAGCTTTGAAAACATTAGGCTCAGTGAAATGTCAGACACAAAAGGACAAACATTGTATGATCCTACTTATACGAAGTGTCTGGAATAGGCAAACACATAGTGATAAAACTTTATTAGCGGTTACAGGGTTGAGGGGAAGAGTTATTGCTGAAGGGGTACTGAGTTTCTGTTTTGGATGATGTAGAATTTTTGGAAATGGATAATGGTGATGAAAGCACAATATGATAAATGTAAATACTGTCACTGAATTTTACACTTAAAAATGGTTATGGTGGCAAAAAAGCTCAGGGAAGTATTGGGGTTGAGATAAAAAAAAAAACTTATCAACTTATCAGCAAGAGAAAAAAAACACATCCTAAGAACAGGTGGGGAAATACAGAAGAGATAGTAATTTTCATGTATGTGCACCAGTTAAAAGTGGGAGAAAACTCCTAACTATGGGTCTAGACAATGGATGCTAATTCCATTAGAACACACATTTATAGGGACCGTTATAAAGGGACCATTACAAAGGATACATCAGGCTGACCACACCTAGTCTTACTGATTATCCTTAAGGTCACAAAGAGAGAGATAATCAAAAGAAAGACAACCACAAATTATGTGTCCCTGGTATTGGATGCAATAGGTAATATACCAAACCTGTGAAGGTTTCTGCCAAACAATCAAACCTAAATGTGGTCACATCTCTGGATCTGACTTCGAGTTCCAAACAGTATAGATTACAGAGGAACATGGGAAACAACCAGAAAAATCCCCAAAGTAGAAAATTCTAGAGAACAAAAGTTCAGTTTCTTCAACAGATAAACTGACAGAAAGAAAAAGTGGGGAGAGAAACTTATAGATTAAGGGACAGTTAAGAGGAACTCGAAAGATTAGTTACCCAAGGGGTTAGTGAGTATATGTTAATGGAGGAGGAGGGTGAGAATGGCTGAATAATTTGAAGAATGTAATCAATGTCACTGAATTGTACGTGTGGAAACTTGAATTGGTTCATGTTTTGCTGTGTATATTCTCAAAAACAACAATAGAATAAAGGCGAATCGAAAAAAAAAAAAAAAGAGGGACAATTGCTGGCAAGGATGTGAAGCCAGGAACTCACATGCGTGTTATAGATATTTTGTAAGGCATTTTGGCACTTTCTTACAAAGATAAACATAGTCTTCTCGTATGATCCAGCAATTATGCTCCCAAGTATTTAGCAAACTGTTTTGTAAACTTATATGCACACAAAAGCCTGCACATGAATGTTTGTAACAATTTTCTTCAAAACTGCCCAAAACTGGAAGCAACCAAGATGACCATCAATGGTGAATGGATTAAAAAACAAAACCAAACAAGAAAACCATGATATATCCTTGCAGTGGGACATTATCAATCATGAAAAGATATGAGCTATGAGCTACATACACACACTGAAGTGGAAGGCCTACTGAAACAAGATTAGGCACTTGTTAGTAATTGCAACTATGTCTTGAGTTTGATTCTTAACTCTATGAGATATTGAGGAAATTTGTGTCCTAGATTGTTTTGGATGTCTAGAAAGAAATGTATTGCTCACATTTAGGATGATTTCTCAGAGCAAAGAGAAGGTTCCAAGCCAAAACACCAAACCCGTTGCCATAGCAGCCCTATACGACAGCGTAGAACTGCCACATAGGGTTTCCAAGGCCATAATCTTTACAAAAGCAGACTGCCACATCGTTCTACCACAGAAAGGCTGGTAGGTTCGAACCGTCAACCTTTCGATTAGCAGCTTAACCATTACACCACCAAAGCTCCTGTAGGAGAAGGTTGACCTCTGAAAAATGTTTGATTTGACTAGGTCTGAACCATTGTATTGAAGACATTTTTGTCTCAAAGTCATCCAGAGCACTGGTCTACTGCCCAACTCCTAAATTCATCTAATAGTTCAGGGAAATGGAGCAAAAACAGCTTTTATTTTGTCAAATGAGCTTTAAATGATCTTTCCCCCTCCCCCCCAAAACAAACATTAATCCTTTTTGGTTTCTTTTGACTTTCTCTATTTGCCTTTGCTTTAGATGTGTGTCTGTATATATTTTTCTGTATGTGGGATAAAAGTCCTTTTCTCTGAAAATTTTCACTGTGCTAAGCAATTATCTTTAAACTACTTTTTTAATACAATTTTTGAAAGAGAATAGAAACTGCTTCTTAACCTCAAAGTAAATCTATTAGAAGCCACTAATATTATGAAAATAGCTTGGTCTTTTAATTTGGAAAGAAGGGGGTGTGACTTGCAGTATACAGGAATATGCGAAGGCCAGTTATGACTGGTGGGTGGTTATTTTTTCTTTCTCGTTTTCCTTCACTTGTAAATATTCTGTAAAGTTATTAGAGATAAATTGGCCAAAGTGAGAGCAAAGACAAACTATGAATAATGTTGTCAGCCAGAGATCCCAAATGTGTCCTAGTAATTCACTTGAAAATAGATGTTTTATTACCAGTATTGTTGGCAGAAGGTAAAGTTTATTCATTGAAAAATGTCCAATTACGTCTACAAATTAATAAAAACATGGTTTATGCTATATAATTCTGAAAATAGTAAGAACTTATTTTCTCTCTCTCTTTCTCAATTTATCCCTATACTTGGAAGCAATTTTCTCAAGGTCACACTGCTGATTAGTAGTAGAAAGAAACTAAAATCCTAGCCATCTTTCCCTTAAATCTCAATGTCTGTATTGTGTGAACAGGTAGCATGGAGAAAGAACATTTTTGTTTTCACCTAAAAATGAATAAGTATCTGTGTGTTTGCTTGTGTGTTCACAAGGGTGTGTATATGTCTATGTGTGTATTTGCTTTGCAAAAACATGACAGGCGGCAGATGGGAAATGCTGGTATATGGACAAAACCTGAACTCTGACGAAATGTCAAGTTTATTCATCACTGAGTCTATAGATAATTCATTTCATCTCCCACTGATTTCTCCATCAGTCATTGATCACAAAATGTGCATATTTGTTATTAGAGTTGCTGTTGTTGTCCTCTTTAAGAAATATGTTCATCAGTTTGTTTTCTAACACCATGATCTGTTGCCGCTGGGATAAAACAGTAAATAGTGGCATTCATTCCTCTCTTGACCTCCATTTTCAATATCATCTAATACTCTTCCTCAGCATGTACCATGACTATTATTTATTAAATAGTCCCTAAGATTTTTTGCCTGCGTATCATATTTACGTCAGTTCTAGAAATACCTCTCTGCACACTTACTTCTTCCACTGGTAGTTGTAATCCTGGCAACACTTAATGGACCAGCTCAATTTCTACGAGCTCCATGAAGGTTTCTCTGCCTTCACGAGCACTCTGTGATTTCCTCCTTTTTCTGAACCCCTCAAGCAATAACTCACACTAATAAATGGGAGTCTTTCCAGACTGTCAGCAATACGTGGACAAGGACCAGGTATTATGCACCTTTGTATATGTGTGCCCAAAGCAGGCAGATGGGCTATAAATATTTGTGAGTCTAGTAAAAGTTGAACACTTTTTCCTAGATACAAAAAAGCTGCCTGAGCCTACAACGGTTAGTGGCCAACAAGAAAAAAGAAGCAAAGTCACCAGTCTAGAACAGTGGTTTGCAAAAGCCAATGGACCATGAATCAGCCAAAAGGGCTGTCCATAATCACTTGGGAGCTTAAATAAATAAAAGATTTCAGAGCACCAGCCCAGAGGGTTTGATGCTGATTTCGGTCCTGTCCGAGAATTCTCATAAGTAGCCCTGGAAGTTTGTCATCGAGGGGTTATTTGTGCTCATATAAAATTGCTATTTCGTAGCTTTAGGCAGAAGTCTCCAACTATTCCCTGACTATTACAATCACCTGGGTGTTTTCAAATTAAGCCCATGCCAGGGCCTCATCTTTAGAGATGCCGATTTAATTAGTCTGGCTAAGGCCTCTGGTGTCAGCATTGTGGAACCCTGGTGGTGCAATTGTTAAGCCCTTGGTTGCTAACTGAAGGATCAGCAGTTCACACCCACTAGCTGCTCCTCGGAAGAAAGACGTGACAGTCTGTCTCCATAAAGATTACAGCCTTGGAAACCCTGTGGGGGGCAATTCTACTCTGTACTATAGGATCCCTACCTATCAGAATTGACTAGATGGCAATAGATTTGTTTTTGATAGCATTTTTTAGAGTTCCCCAGGTGATTCGAATGTACAGGCAGATTGAGAACCATTGTATGGGCTTTCTTTTTAAATTCAACCCATTGACACCATTGGAAATATATCACTCTGGCCTCTTAATTCTAGCCATTTCCTCCCCTTACCACACTCCAGCCCTCACCCAAGCTGGAAGATGCTTTTTTTTTTTTGCTGGAATGATTTTTTTTTTTTTTCACTAAGTTTTTAAACATTCTGTCTTTAATGAAAATGCCTAATGGAGTGAGTTCACCTCTGAAAGCTGCCGGGGGGGGGGGTTTGGGATGGGGGTGGGTGGGTTGTGAGCTGTTTTTAACATGGTTCTACTGTCCTATTTATCTTCTCAATTAGTAAAGGAGCTTTAAAATCTCCCATAAAAATGTTTCCTGTTACGAAAGCAATTGATTCTCTGGATCTTAGATTTTAGCAGGAATCATCTCTTTGAGCATGTCTTCTGAGCACCTCACAGAAAGTAGCTTCAAAGATTAAAAGGGAAAATGAGTACTTAAGGATCATTTCACCTGTTGCTGGCAACCCACTCTGTGTTTCCCCTCAGTCCATGGCTGCCTTTATTCTGCCATAGACCTTCATGATTTATTTCCTGAGAATTTATCACTTTTGCCAGAATCGAAAGTTGGTTTTGGAACTTTTTCAGTGCTAGGTCAAAAGCGGCAATGAATGCTTTGCTTTTGAATCATTCTATCATCAGTTGTTATCATTAGTGGGAGACCAGATGCATAATTTATCTCTCAGAATGAAAGAGAACAAAATATTTATTTTTGAAGTGAGTCAAACACCTGGGGGAATTTCTGGACTTTTGCCTCCTTACAGATATGCACAGGTGACAGGTATTGTTCCACTCATTCCCAGGAGATCACAGGTGCATGTGTTTTCAGCCTCAGATAATTGCAGTTTTAAAAAAAAGAAAGTGAGAGGGAATGTTCTATTCTGGCCTTTGATTAATTGGTTCCTCAAGGCACAGAAGGCTGAACCTACCAGTTTTAGCAACAAAAGCAAGTTGTGCCCAGAATACAAAGGCATAAGGATGCACATAACCTCCTTCCGTGGGAGATTGCAATGCAGTTTGTGGTTGCTATCTTTTAAATGGGCCCTTGTCTGGTGGTTATATTTATATTCCTGTTGCAGGGCCTTTTAATGTAAGAGTCATAGACATAACCAGGGTGGAGTTGGTGAAGAACTATTTGTCAAAGTTCTAGGATTTCAGGACCAATTAAATAGTTGGTATTGTAGTGATATTCCTAAGAGGAGCATTGCCCATTAATTGGTACACCACGGAACAAGTCCCAGAAAATGCCTTATTTTGAATATGGGTTAAAAATGGACTTTGGAATGAGTTTTTCTGAGTGTGGGAATGGCCAAAGAGCAGTGTAGTAGACAGACCCTAAGGTGGCCTCCAGTTGTTCCTGCCTTCTGGTGTTTACACTCTTTTATGACACTCGGTGTTTAAGTATAGACTTTCTTCTAACCAGTAGACTATGACAAAAGTGAAGAGACTTCACCCCCTTGATTAGCTTATGTTATATGGCAAAAATGATGGACTGATACTACCATTTTTATGGTATGTTATGTATGACCCTATCTTAGCAGATTGAGGTTCCTACTGTAAGCTTCATGAAGTGGCCATGTTGAAGAAGCCCAAGTAGCAAGGAACTGTAAGTGGCCTCTAAGAAGTGAGAGTGGCCTCCAGCCGAGAGCAAAACTCTTGGGCCTGTCAGCCATACCACAAGGAAGTGAATTCTGTCAACAACCTAAATGAGCATGGAAGCTGATTTTTCCCAGTCGAGCCTCCAGATAAAAATGCAGCCCAGCTGATGTGTTGGTTCCAGCTTTGTGAGAAGCAGAAGATGGTGCTCAGCCATGCAGGGGCTTCAGACCCACTGAAACTGTAAGAAAACAAATATGTTTTGTTTGACACCACTAAGTTTGTAATAATTTGTTATGCAGCAATAGAAAGCTCCTGGGGGCTGTTACGCTAACAAATTATCCTACCTGGCATTTGCTTACCTGAATCATGCAATTAGGAAATGGTAATTTAAATCTGCAGCAATGTTACAGTCTTCTGACTTGACAGTGAGATTTATGAAAAGAGAGAACTTTGATTCGTTCCAACCAGAAACCAAACTTTGTCGGCAGGGGGTGGGGGGGGGATAAAATTTTCTGTTGAGTTCTGACCTACTCTCATGATCACACATTGACATTATGCTATTCCTTTTTTGCTATTTGTTCTCATAAATTTTCATCATAGCAAATAGAGAGTAATCTTCATTTCTCATCAGTGAAAGTATTGTTTCCCATTCTGTACTTCCCAAGGATCCCTTTAGAAAAAAAGTAACAAAGGACTGCATTACAGAAGTCAGGCTTCTGGGGCTTGATAATTTATTTGTCTTGTTAGAGCTCAAGGCAGGTGGCTTGATCTTTAAAGCAGGACAATGATATAATATATTTCTAATCAGTGGCTTGAAGGAGGGTTGCAGCCCACATCCTGCAGAATTCAATTAGGCACATTGGTTGGTAAAGGGAAGGGTTTGCATTACTGCTTACAGATGGTCCAGGCTGTTAGCATGCCATTATTCCATTGCTTTCTCTGGCCAATCATAACTTTTCTGTTGTTTTGGCCACACTTAATAATGTAATTTGATTAATATCTTCATATATTTATTTGGATACTACAAATTTTATTTTCTACCTTCTGGGTATTTATTTTCTACCTACTTCGTCTGGGTAATAACTTTAGAAAAATTAATAAAACATTTTTAGAACTGCAAGATGATAGCAATATGAAAAAAAATAATTTTACAAATAATTCCATTTGGACCAGCACATCTAGGTTGAATCTTATCAAGTACTTACAGGAACTTAGAGCCCCAGGCATGGCTTTTTTCCCTTTATATAAAATAACTTATTTTGGAATTTTGATATACCTCTACCAGGTGGCCGTCACTCCTCAGTCATGATTTAAATCATTGTTTCAAAAATAATATAAAAAAATTGACGGCGATACCTATTAAGACCACATATATGTAAATAGGTATGTGAGAGAAATTGAAACATATCTCTGGAAATAAAAACCAAAATGAGACCCAAACCCATTGCTGTCGAGTCGATTCCAACTCACAGCGACCCTATAGGACAGAGTAGAACTGCCCCATAGAGTTTCCAAGGATCACCTGGTGGATTTGAACTGCCGAGCTCTTGATTAGCACCCATAGCACTTAACCACTATGCCACCAGGGTTTCCATTTCTGGAAATAGTTCCCACTTATTCAGGCATTAGTACCTAGTTTTATAGATGATGCACTCCAATGTTTTCTATTCTATTTATTTGTAAAAAATGCTGGTTAACCCGTTGCCATCGAGTCGATTCTGACTCACAGTGACCCTACAGGATGAAGTAGAACTGCCCCATAGGGTTTCCAAGGAGCAGCTGGTGAGTTTGAACTGCCATCCTTTTGGTTAGCAGCCATATTTCTTAACCGCTGCACCACCAGGGCTCCAGAACGCTGGTTAGATCCACTAAACTAATTGCACCACCCACTAGCTTATCACAACCATAGTTTCCAAAGCAGTGGTTTCAACTATATGGTTATGTTGATTCAGACAGAGCTCTTTTTTTTGAGTAATTCACATACCATAAAATTCACCCTTTTAAATTGTATGCTTTGAAAGTGTACAATTTAGTGTTTTTTAGCGTATTCACAAACCACCTCTATCTAATTCCAGAACATTTTTATCACCGCAAGCAGCACTGTACCCATTAGCAGTCACTCCAAAATCCTAGCTTCTGGCTACCACTAATCTACTTTTTGCCTCTATATAGTTGCCTCTTCTGAACATTTCATATAAATGGAATCATACATCATATGGGTGGCCCTTTGTATCTGGTTTCTTCACTTAGCATAATATTTTTGAGGTCCATTTGTACTGTAGTGTGAATCAGTATTTCTTTCTTTTTTACAGCTGAAAAAAGGTTTTTTATTCATCGTGTGGATATAACCACATTATGTTTATCCTTTTGTCAATTGATTGATATTTGGGGTGTTTCTACTTTTTGACTATTATAAATAGTGCTGTGGTGAACATGTGTGTACAAGTTTTGATGTGGACATATGAAAGATTAGATTAATTCTTTAATTGGTTTAATTCTTCTTTAAATATATGATAGACTTTGCCAGTGAAGCCATCTGGTCCTGAATTTTTCTTTGTGGGAAGTTTTTTGATTATTAATTCAGCCTCTCGTTAATTTGCCTATTTTCATTTTCTATTGATTTTGACTCAGTTTTTGTAATTTATGTATTTCTTGAAATTTTTACATTTCATGTAGGTTTTGTTGGTATAAAATTGTTCATAGTAATTCCTTTTTAATCCTTTTTATTTCTGTAAGATATTAGTACTGTGTCTTCACTTTCCTTTCTGATTTTAGGTAATTTGGGTCTTCTCTCTTTTTATCTCAGTCATCTACCTAAAGGTTGTTGTTTATCTTTTCAAAGAAGCAATTTTTGGTTTTAATGATTTCCTTTATATTTTTCCTATTCTCTATTTCATTTATTTCCTAGCCAATCGATATTATTTCTGACTATCTGGTTTCTTTCCCTGGAAACTCTGTAAGGCAGTTCTCCTCTGTCCTACAGGGTTGCTATGAGTTGGAATCGACTCGATGGCACTGGGTTTAGTTTTTTTTTTTTTTTTGGTCTGGTTGCTTTGGATTTAGTCCAGTCTTCTTTTTCTAGTTACAGTAGATGAATAGGTTATTGATTCGAGATCTTTCCTGTTTTTTAATGTGGCGTTTACAGCAATATGTTTCCTCTTATAAACTGCTTTCACTGCCTCCAATAAGTTTTAATATTTGTGTTTTTATTTTGTTTTTACTTATCACAAAATATTTTCTAATTTCATTGTGATTTCTTCTTCTATCCATTAGTTATTTAGGGGTGTATTGTTTGATTTCCACATTTTTAGGTTTTTCTAAATTTTATTCTGCCATTCTTTTCTAATTTCATTTCATAGTGGCCGGAGAATATACTTTGTGTGATTCAGTTATTTTGAGTTTATTGAGACTCGTTTAATGACCTACACATTGTCTTTGCTGAAGAATGTACCATGTACACTTGATAACAATGTGAGTTCTGCTGGTAAAGCCATAAAAACAGAAAATAGATTAGTGGTTGCTAGGGGCAAGGTGAAGAATGGAACGAGGAGTGATTGCTTAATAGGGTTTCCTTGGGGGTAATGAAAATATTTCAGAACTAGGTTAGAGATTATGGTTGTACAACATAAATGTATAAAATGCCACTGAATCTTATACTTTAAAATGGTTAATTTTATGTTATATGAATTTCACTTCAATGGAAAAAAATGATAATAAAAACTCAAATTTCTGAATTTCTCCCGTGTTAGAGAAAATATATCCTTTTACCTGTTACTGTTGTTGTTAGGTGCTATTGAGTCGGCTCTGATTCATAATGACCTTGTGTATAACAGACTGAAATGTTGCCTGGTCCTTTCAATGGCTCATTTTCAGAAGCAGATTGCCAGGCCTTTTTTCTAGTCTTTTTTAATCTGCAAGTTCTGCTGAAACCTGTCCACCATGGGTGACCCTATTGGATTTGAGATGCTGGTGGTATAGCTTCCAGCATCCTAGCAATGCACAAGTTGCCACAGTAAGACAAACTGACAGGCAGATGATGGTTACTTATTACAGCTAGGTGAAATCTTGCTGCTAAATATTCAAATATGGTGCCACAAAGGGAGTTTAAGGAAAAACAAAACAAAAAATGTTTTTTTCTTTAACCCAGAGGAGATTACAAGAAAGGAAGGGAAGAGGAGCAGTAGGAAGAGTGATGCTTGTACAGGTATTTTATCTCCTTCTGAAGCTAAAAAGACACAACGTATGAAAACCAGCAGCACAGGTACTTTATTCCACAGGTTACCACTGTGGCAGAAGCCTCTCTGCATGGCTTCTCCATCTAATAATATGAGAATCAAATGAAGTTAAAGGGAGAGGAATGTTGCACAGTGAGAAGAAATAGGATTTAGTTGCTTGCACTCTTGAGCTTCCCTAGGCCTCTATATATTTGAATATGAAGTTGAGAGTCTGCAGATCTGCAACAGTGCTTGAGGTGGTAGTGGTGGTAGCCTAGGTAAGAGACTAAAAAGAGAATGTGGTAGGCTCCAAAAGCTGTTGATGCCAGATTCAGTGGAAGGAAGGCAGCTTGAACAGATTGAATCTATTAGGTTAAGGAAGACCGATTGAGCAGACCCAAGCACTGAGAAAGAATAGAACATGCATTCGTTAGCTGGTCCCCATTGCGATATTTCTCATGTGAGTCATTACAGTAGCATCCTAACTGACCTCCCCTTTTTCCGTTTTATCCCCTAAGGTCCATTCTCTATACAGAAGGCAGTATTTGTTAACCCTATGCTCAAAATCATTCAGTGACTTCCTGTTTTACTCAAAAGCCAAGGACCTACATGATCTAACCCCTACTGTCTCTCTGACTTCATCCCTTGCCACTTGTACTCTGAATCATTCCTCTTTAGCTACCCTAGACATCTTTGTTTTTTCTCTAACATGCCAAATATGCTTCCATCTCAGGGCCTTTGCACTTCCTATTTTCTTGCCTAGATTATTTTTTATTTTTCCTTCACGCATATGCATGACTCACTCTCTTATTTCTATCAGATCTCTGCTCAAATAATCACTTTATTAGTTTTTCACTAACACTTTTTATTAAATATACCCATGTGATGCCTCACTCTTCATACCTTTTCCCTAGTTTATTTTTTCTTCTCACGTACCACAACCTGACATATGATATATACGTTTAATTATTTTTTGTCTCTTCCCACTAGAATATGGGAAGAACAATGCCTGGGGCATGGCAGAAACTCAATACACATTTGTTGATTTTAATGAATTAATCAGCCACTATCAGCTGTATAGTGGTAAGGATATGTCTATACTTTAATATTGAAGAATGAAGGACAGTCATTGGGATACTGCTATATTCAAATTAAATTTCACCATATTAACTTAAAATAAGGACCACATCTGTATATTCCAAATTGTGGTTGTGGATTCAAAATTTAGGCAGTAGACTTCTATTAAAGTCCAGGGAAGGAACAAATTATAAAATTCTACTTAAACTCAGAAGCTATTGGCAAAATTTAGATGAGAGATCATTGAGAAAACACCCCTGTTGCTTTTCTAGAGTAGGGATGTCATGTTAGCTCATTCCTATTAAAAACTTTTCATAGGTTTCATTCTCTCAAGAGTACTCTATAGCTGACCCTTTCCTCTCATGTTGTACTTTCTTTCAGTAGGCAATCAACAGAATTAAGCATTGTATGAAAAAGAATGTTGTTATGAGCCATCAAGTTGGTTGATGCATAGCAACTCTATGTACAACAGTACTAAACATTGCCTGGTCCTCTGCCATCCTCACAAGCATTGCTATGTTTGAGCCCATAGTTGCAACCACTGTTTCAGTCCATCTCGTTGAGGGTCTTCCTCTTTTTTGATGACCCTCCACTTTACCAAGCATGATGTCCTTCTCCAAGGACTGGTCCCTCCTGATATGTCCAAAGTGAGTGAGACAGTGGTAAAGCACATTTTTCCTAAGAATATTTAAGTATGTCTGTGAATATTTCTAATGTCGTGGTATATCTGATCCCACCCCACCACCTCCAACCATGCACTGATATGTTACGCAGAGGGTTTAGGTCTTCTTCGGTATATCGACAAATTCATTCTGAGTATTTTTTTTCCTTTGTATTCATGGTATGAGATATGTAAATAAAATGATGATATGAGAGATCAGGTTACCCAAAACAGGCTGTTCTCCTGGGTTTTCAGAATCTAAGCCATGACAATATTGACTAGGTACAGAAGATCTTCAAAACAATTTCTGAAAATTATGCCAACCCTTTTTGAATACAATGGTGATAAAAATAAAGATCAAGCTTTAGGAAAAATGTGAAGTATGGCATTAAGACAAAGTTGCTTAATCTGTTTCTACCTTGGCTTGCTTATGAAAATCTCTCCAAACAGGGTAGTTTTCAAGACCGGATCAAGCCTGAGGCTGGACAATTTGGAATAGAAGGCTCAGCATGGAATTTCTCTTTCTGGTCTTATTCTAGTTAAAGAGCAACTGTTTAGGGATAGAAAGAGTCCTATTGTAACCAAGTTTTCCATTCCAGTTAGATCATCAACTAACTTTGTGACTTTGCAAGGGCATGTAGGCCTTAGCTTCCTCGTGCAAAATGAAGGGATTAGATGAATGACATTGAGGACTCATTTCTGACTCTAGATTAGAATGAGGTTGGGTAGATTACCAAAGATTTGACCCTCTAATGAACTCATTTTTTTTTTTTTTTTAAGAATTGTGCTTTTCAGATAAACTAACACTTTCCTTTGGGGAGTACATTTTAAAGGGTAAGAATTAACTTATTTGGAGTTAACTATTTTAAGAGAATGTGGCAATTTATGAACATAGTAGACATGCTAAAAAAAAATTCTTCTGGTCCAACCACATATGATCTCTAAAGCCCATCTAAAATACACTCCTTTATGGTCAGCCTTTCCAGATTAAGAAGAAGGTAAGAATTTTTCAAAGGAGTCCTAGTAACCCAATGGTTTTATGCACTTAGCTGGTGGTTCGAAAGCACTAGCAGCTCCACAGGAGAAAAACCTGGCGATCTGCTTCTGTACAGATCACAGCTAAGAAGACCCTGTGGAGCAGTTCTGCTCTGTCACAGGGGGTTGCTACGAGTGGAAATCAACTCGATGTCGCACACACAGGAATTGTTCATGACTCCAAAACTTCAACCATCTGGATCCCAGCTTTTCAAAATGCAACCCCTAATTTTAAAATCTGCCCCCCACAACAGTATTTTAAATAATTTGTCAACATTTTCTCTTTTTTTTATGTTAAAATAGTAAACATTTGAACAAAGAGACTATTCCTCCTTTTTTTTCTTTTTCATTTCCTCAAGTGCCTAGTTCAAAGCGCACGTTCAAAGTTTGGGCATTGAACAACTGATCATTTTAGGATGGTCACTAGTATACCTTGTAGAAACTGGTTCTTGCAGCTCTTATTCTGATAATAGCAGATTCCTGCTGTTCCATGAATTAAATTCAACTGTATTTCTGGGAATATGATGATAAAATGAAAGAATAGTGATCATTGACTGATGAATTTATTGGAGGTGGTTCGTTCTACTTAGTCTTAAACTGTCAGCATTTACTCTGTTAAAAGCATTGAATTTCTATTTGTAATATAGATTTATCTTTAAAACAAACGAGCATTGGAGACTATCACTGTCTTAGATAAGCTCCTGCATACTAACCTTTACACTGCATTTTGTCTACAATTTATTTCTTCTCTGAAATGTTTAAACAACTTTCTGAACTCCTGATGATTCAAATCATGACTTTCTTGGGCCATAAAAGCATGGCCTTAGCACATAATGTACCCCTGCAACAAAAGAAAGCCCGGAATGTTCTGCAGTGTTCCATATCTAATTCCAGGAAACTCTTTTCAGTTGTCCAGAATGTTATATATTCTAATAGAATTCAGTGAAGATTATTTTATGCTTATGCAGTGTTGCTTCAGAAGGAGGACAAATGATACATCTGTGTATAAAAGTTACTTTTCCAAAGGCACACTTCATTCTAACACCAAATTTAAAAGGTCTTTTGATTTTTTTTTTTGAGAAGCCCCTTGAAACTGGAAGAATAATAAATCAAAGACCCTCAAGTACACAATGCTCGTCTAGCTGTTCTGCAGAAATTTTGCCAACAAGTTAAAGTCATGGCCCTCAAGAATAGTACTTCAGGAGACAGCTCTGCAAATCTAGGGAGGCTATAAGTCATGACAACACAAGTACGGGCCAGGAACCAGCTGGCTAAAATATGAATAAGGACTATGCATTTTCCTCCTTGTATAGAGAGATTGTTTTTAGAAGAGGAGTCCCTGGGCGGTATAAATGGTTAATGCATTTGACTGCTAACTCAAAAGTTGGAAGTTTGAGTCCACCCAAAGGTGCCTTGAAGGAAGGATTGGCCATCTACTTCCAAAAAATCAACCATTGAAAACCCTGTGAAGCATAGTTCCACTCTGACACACTTGGGGTTGCCATGAGTCAGAATCGACTCAACAGCAACTGGTTTGGTTTTGGTTTTTGTGGTGTGGGGAAAGAAATTCATTATCCTGGCAACTTTGGGGTGGCAGAATATCTTCAGAGAGTGGGAAGAACAGGGTGCTGGTAGTAAGGAATGATTTTTCTGTTTCTACAAATGTCATCCATGCCTGGACTCACCACGTTCAATGTGAAGAGCATTTAGACTGGGAGTTCTTCTGTGGCAGGCACTGGACAGCATAGCATACCACCAAAAAGCTAAAAACAAAAAGGAGTAAAGTTTTGAAGAGCTGTGGGGAAGAGGTAAGTACTCTGCTCAGCAGAAGCAGAAAGTTTGACCAGAAAAGAAGAGAACTAAAAGTAACTGGACCTCTCTGTTCCTGCACGAGAGGTGAAAAATGCTAATTTGTTATGACAGATTCAAAAATAGAAACTACCTAACCATTTGATTCAATTAGGAATGCTGAACAAATAACTCTGGCTCTTACACAGTGTCTTCAACAGGCCACTTATACCAGGGAACCTCTAGAATGTCGATAAGGGATAGGCACTAGCCCCATTCTGATTTTGACATCCTAAGAGCTGTGGTCACTGAACTATTGTTACGTTCTGAGAAAGTTTAGTTCCTTCAGCCAGTTAAAATGGACTTGATCATCAGAGTCCTAAGGACAGAGGACTCTTATCTCCCAATCTCCTAATTTGCTTCATATATACTTCCACATTCCTGCCCCTAGCAAATTTAAAGATTAGCCAGGCAGGCTAAGATGGCTTCTCCGGTTAGAGCCATCCATACGGTCTCATTTCTTCTTCCTAACACATACAATAATTGTAGATATACTTTTTGTTTACTATTTGCTCTTTCTGTCATACTGTAGGAGTCTTGTTTACAGCCATATCCTTAGTACGATGTTCATTACGTATTAGATACTCAATGATAAATTCATGAATGAACGAATGAATGAAAATTCAGTTAGCATTGCTGTTTCTTGCTATGTGCTCAACACCATGGTTTTCCTGTGGGAAGTATGTTATATGGTTCCCACTCTTCAGAAACAGGAAACCTGATGGGAAGATAAAGTCAAAATACGTGAAATGTAATTGGTGGCTTTAATACGTGGTGCTGATTGGGCTTATCATCAGGAGAGAAAATGTGAAACAGAAAAAGCTTCTTGAAGCAGAAGGGGAGTAAACTGGGCTTGGAGGACAACATATCTAGTGAGGAAGTGGAGTAGGGTGGTATCATGAATAAAGGCACAGTGTTAAAATAATCCATGGGATTTAGCAAGGCTACAGTTAATGTTTGTGTCTTTGTTTTATGAGACTGAACCACGTTTTAATATTTTTGAACAGTGGCTTGCTTTGCTATTTTTTCATTACAACCATCGTTACTAAGCAATCAGTCACTGATTTTGACTAAAAAAAAATGTTATATACACACGCAATTCAAGGAGTGGGATTAAAGGGAAAGAACCTGGGTCTTTGATGATGATAAACTACTAGATTAAGTAATAACAGATGGATAAAAATCTTTTTCAGAATGAAAGCCAATTGGCAAAGTTGCATAAAATTAGTTGTTATGTTATAATTTTTCTTGCTTATGCATGCAAATCGATCCACTGAAAGAAAGAAATATAGCACCAATGTCAATTGAAGCATGGCAAAAGATCCAGAGAAAGTTTTGCTAGAATTCCAAAAGGAAAGAGTAGAAAGCAGCCAAGAGTAGCAAAGATTTTGCTAACTGGACAAGGAGGGACTGTGTTCCATAAGGTAGGATGGTTACATTCCTGCCAAGATATAGGGGGAAAAAAGTATAGACTTAGTACTTAAGAATCTACATAATTTCTGAATGATAGAAGTGAAGTGTGTTGAGAAAGGGGCTTACCGTTCGAATGCACAGAGTAGCTAATGGTGGTCCTAATGGTGATGTATCCTTAAGTGGGGGAAAAAAAAAGACTAGGGTTTATTTTTAGACTATAATACTATCCAGTTTTGGAAACAAACAATGGCAAATGGAGCAGACATTTTTAGTTATCTAGCCAACAACAAATCTGCTGCAAAAGACCTCTTTAAAGTGTTAAAAAGCAAGGATGTCACTTTGAGGACTAAGGTGTGCCTGGCTCAAGCCATGGTATTTTCAATCACTTCATATGCATGGGAAAGCTGGACAATGAATAAGGAAGACCCAAGAAGAGTTGATGCCTTTGAATTATGGTGTTGGTGAAGAATATTGAATATACCATGGACTGGCAGAAGAAAGAACAAATCTGTCTTGGAAGAAGTACGATCAGAATGCTCCTTAGAAGCAAGGATAGTGAGACTTCATCTCATGTACTTTGGACATGTTATCAGGAGGGACAAGTCCCTGGAGAAGGACATCACGCTTGGTAAAGTAGAGGGCCAGCAAAAAAGAAGACCCTCAAGAAGATGAATTGACACAGTGGCTGCAATGATGGGCTCAAACATAGCAAGGATTGTGAGGACAGTGCAGAACTGAGCAGCGTTTCATTCTGTTGTACATAGGGGGTTACTGTGTGTGAGAACCAACTCAATGGCACCTAACAACAACACCAAATAACCATTCATACCCCTCCTACCCAACCCACACACACACTTCTTCTTTCTAAAGTTACCATGGTTTTGTTCAGGTATCCATCCATCTCTGCATGGTCATAACATTAGAGAAGATAGCTCCATCTCAAACCCAAAGAATACCTCATAATTGATTTAGGCTAAATGATGGTTCCATCCATTTAGCCAGTGATTGGTGAAGCGGAAATAAAGAGAAGTCTCCTGACACTTCTTGGAAAAAGTTTTCTCAATTAAAAAGAGAGAGAAATACACATGTGAAGAAAAAATATTATTTTTTTTTCCCTGCAGGTTGCTGTATGTATGTCTGTGCCATTTGAATTGTACAAGCATTTTATGACCATAAATGGGATTAAGTCTACACATTGAAGGTAGCAGACAAAAGAATGTAGGTTCTGGGTTAATCAGCTCTGAGACCACATTATCTCCTTACTTCTTGTTAACTGAAAGGATTAATTTACTATTTTGTTTTAGATAGCTCATTCAGAATTTTCTGTTTTGCAGCTGAATGTATCTTAAATAAGCTAAAAAAAAAAAAACCCACATAGTTTTCTCTGTGTGTGTGTATAGGTATATGTATGTTTTATATGGTCATGTGTATATTTTATATAAGTATGAAGAAAAATATGGAGGAATACTAAGTTACTAATCTGGTGGCCCAATGGTTGAGTAATATGGCTGCTAACCAAAGGTCAGCAGTTCAAATCCACCAGCTGCTCTTTGGAAACCCTATGAGGCAGTTCTACTCTGTCCTTTAGGGTTGCTATGGATCAAAATCCACTCGACAGCAATGGGTTTGGTTTTAACTTTGATATTGGGGAGGAAGGACAGGATGGTTAAGGGGATTGGAGTGTGAAGAGAAAGGAAGAAGACATAAGAAAAAAAAAGGAATGAAAGAGATTAAAGGAATGAAGAAGGAAAGCATTAAAACAAATCTGCATGTATGTGGAAATTGTCTTAAAAATTAATGGTTACTGCCTCTGATTGGTGGGATTATAGATAATTTTTAATTTCTTTCCTAAACTTTGTTCTGGTATTTGAGTTTTTAAAAAAATGACCATGCATTATTTATATAAACAGGGGAAAGTGATAAATCTAATTTGAACAAGGTGGAAAAAATTTTAAAAGATAGTAAATTTTATGGTTGAAAACCCAAAAATATTTTTGGTCAAACTGAGGCAGAACTCTCATACCTGAAGATGCTGAGAAGAATCTCAATAGGTAGCTAGGCTGGAAATAAAGTTTTTGTCATCTGTATTTTTTATGTCTGAGCTGTAGCTTAGTTTGGGAGATACTACTCTGGGAAAATCACTGGGGAAAAATAGGTATAAAACAGATGTATCCACGAAACACCTCTCTCTAAAGCTTCCTGCTTTGAATATATGCATTATCTGTCTGAAGAGCCATCCCAGTGTTACGGATAGGATGCTTTCACTATTTTTCTTCCTCAGAGCACTAAAGCCATTAGCAGCCACCATAGAGACAATGCATAAAGACTGGAAAACTGGTGAGCTGTGAGTTAAAGAAGAAATGATCATAATTTGCTAATTTTTCTCAAATGCATTTAAAGATCCTTTCACATTCATCTCTGCGATTCATAAAGGAGGGAGGCAGGCTGGTAAAGTTTAAATGATTGAAAATGATGCTGGTGGCCTTCTGCAAAATCTGATTACAGCTTTGACGATTGATAGCTTGCCATTAGCACAGGGTTGGGGAGGGGACCCTAGACATTGAACCGGGTAAATCAAGCAAAATCTTTCCAGTTTATAGTGAACACTTAGACATGATTCAAAAACATTTTAACCAAGATTTCATTTTCTATATATATGATGCCTTCGAATATGAAGTATTCGTTTCAGCGACTTTTCCCTGAACTGCACTTTAATCTTGTCTTCAAGAAAGTCCAGCTTGCCCTGCCATCTTCCCCAGGCATCAAGGCTGCGTGTGATTTACTTAAGTGACAGTGTACCATTCTATTTCTATTCCTGTTTTTCTTTGGCAGGTTCGAAGGAATGCGTGCCACTGTTGCTGGGGAGATGTGAGGATTGGAAAACATCAGAGGCAAGTAAGGTAAGGAGTCTGCCATATGCTTGGAAAACCCATTGCTTGTGCTAAATGCCCATGTCAAATTGACAGAGAGAGAGAGCAAGCTACCATAGCTCATTAGCTGGAGCATTAGTGGATTGATTATATGTTCGGACTTTTCTGTACCATCATGGACCAGAAAAGACGTGGTGAATTCACAGTATACCCTGACCACATAGGAGTTCTTCCAAAGGGATCTAGACACAGAACTACCAGCATGCCAAGACTCATCTATCAGCTGACATATGGCACGGGCCACGTTGTAGCAGAATTCCAGTCATCAGTCTACTGAGCTATCTGTAGTTATTGGGAAATATTTAAATACCAACCTTGCATGTGTAGGAGATCTTTTTTTTTTTTTTTTGTGCTTTAAGTGAAAATTTACAAATCAAGTCAGTCTCTCATATAAAAACTTATATACACCTTGCTATGTACTGCTAGCTGCTCTCTCCCTAATGAGACAGCTCACTCCTCCTCTCTATCCTGTATTCCACATGTGCATTCAGCCAGCTCCTGTCCCCCTCTGCCTTCTGTACGAGATCTCTAATCTTGTTTAAAATGTCCCACCATATCTTTAATTGGCTAAACATAACTTTGGGAGAAATACTGGTAACTATTTACTGACATTTGCTGTAAGACAACCATAACAACTGACCATATGCCATCATCACTGTGCAATTACTATGTGCCAACATAGGAGAGTCAACATTTACTGAGCACCTACAGTGTGTACGCTCATTAAAGGCAGGGGCCATGTTTGTATTGTTTACTTTGAGAGTGTAGCATAACTCTCAAAAGCAATTTTATGTATGTTTTTTCTAGAAAAAATCAGAATGAATGAGTGTATTAAAATGTGTACAGTTGTTGAAGCCTAACTATAAAAAAAAAAAAAAAAACTATACCCCTTCCAAACTACTATGAAATAGGTGTTTAACAGAAATTGAAACTGAGACCTAGAGATAATCATTAACTTCCCATGGACTCAGAACTGATTCGTGTCTTAGAGTAGGGTTTTCAAGATGATTTGAAACCCTGAGGGCATAGATAGACACTGAAGCATTTTAAGAGAAGCAGGGTGACCAGCAGAGAAATGTTACAAGAAGTGACCCTGTGAATGGGTCAGTGCTCTCTACACTTCCCTGTCTTCTAAGTCATTACTGTTGCTCATCATTTTGGGGCATCCTTGTTGGAATTTTGGCCAATGTGTTTGTTTGGCCATACCGCCTCTAACTAGTTGCCCTTGAGTAGGTTCCAACTCACAGGACCCCATGTGTGTCAGAGTAGAACTGTGCTCCACAGGGTTTTCAACGGCTGATTATTCAGAAGCAGATTAGCAGGACTTTCTTAGAAGGCACCTCTGGGTGGACTCAAGCCTCCAACCTTTCAGTTAGCAACCAAGCATGTTAACTGTTTGTACTACCCAGGGACTCCTCTAGAACCAAATGAATTTTTTTTGAATTTTAAAATTAGTTATAAAGACGTGCTGGTTGATATTATTTTCCTATTGTTGCAGTAATAAATTACGACAACACAAATTTATTATCTAATAGTTCTGGAAGTCAGAAGAATAAAATGGGTTTCAGTAGGCTAAAATCAAGATGTTGGCAGGGTTGTATTCCTTCTGTGGGCTCTAAAAGTGCATCTGCTTCTTTTCCTTTTCCATCTTCTAGAGGTTGCCTGTGTTCTTTGCCTCACGACTCGCCTTCATCTTCAAAAGCAGCAATGGCTGGTTGAGTCCTTGTCATATATCACTCTGATTTTGACTTCCATCATCACATCTCTTTTTCTGACTCTGACTTCCCTGCCTTACTCTTTCACTTAAAAAGACCCTTGTGATGACATTGGACCCACCTGGATAATACAGGATGCTCTCCTCATTGCAAGATCCTTAACTTAATGATATGGTCAAAGTCCCTTTTGTTATGTAAGGTAACATATTCACAGGTTCCAGGGATTAGGATATGGACATCTCTGGAGGGGACAATTCTTCTGCCCACCATGTGGTCCATACAGAGAGTGGAAATGAGTTGGGAAAACATTTTAGAGGCTTATTTGGGAATGATTCCTCATACAGTAAGTTTATCAGCACCATTAATCTAGAGCAACATAATATTGAAGTTATTCAGTGAGACATGTTTTGAATCAAATGTTTATTTAACTGAATATGACTTTGTCTGTGGTTGGGATTCTGGATTATGGGTAAAGATATAGACTACTGACATAGGTTCACCTTGTCATGAAGCTGGGGAAATCGCTGATCAAGAATAGACTTATGAGTTCGACTTTGGACACAAAAGCGTTCACACTTCCAGAATTGATAGAAGGCAGCAGGGAGCCATTTTCTTTTCTTTTGGAAAGGATCACTTATGTTGTTGTTGTTGTTAGGTACCATCGAGTCGGTTCCGACTCATAGTGACCCTATGCACAACAGAATGAAACACCGCCCTGTCCTGAGCCATCCTTACAATCGCTGTTATGCTTGAGCTCATTGTTGCAGCCACCGTGTCAATCCACCTGCTTGAGGGTCTTCCTCTCTTCCGCTGACCCTGTACTCTGCCACACGATGTCCTTCTCCAGGGACTGATTCCTCCTGACAACATGTCCAAAGTATATAAGGCACAGTCTCACCATCCTTGCCTCTAAGGAGCATTCTGGTTGTACTTCTTCTAAGACACCTTAGTATGTTCTTTTGGTAGTCCATGGTACATTCAATATTCTTCGCCAACACCACAATTCAAAGGTGTCAGTTCTTCTTTGGTCTTCCTAATTCATTGTCCAGCTTTCACATGCATATAATGTGATTGAAAATACCATGGCTTGGGTCAGGCTCACCTTAGTCTTCAGGGTGACATTTTTGTTCTTCAACACTTTGAAGAGGTCCTTTACAGCAGATTTACTCAAAGCAATGAGTCTTTTGATTTCTTGACTACTGTTTCCATGGCTGTTGATTGTGGATCCAAGCAAAATGAAAACCTTGACAACTTCAATCTTTTCTCCATTTATCATGACGTTGTTCATTGCTCCAGTTGTGAGAATTTTTGTTTTCTTTATGTTGAGGTGGAATCCATACTGAAGGCTGTGGTCTTTGATCTTCATTAGCAAGTGCTTCAAGTCCTCTTCACTTTCAGCAAGCAAGGTTGTGTCATCTGCATGACGCAGGTTGTTAATGAGTCTTCCTCCAGTCCTGATGCCCCGTTCTTCTTCATATAGTCCAGCTTCTCAGATTATTTGTTCAGCATACAGATTAAATAGGTATGGTGAAAGAATACAACCCTGACGCACACCTTTCCTGACTTTAAACCAATAAGTACCCCCTTGTTCTGTCTGAACAACTGCCTCTTGATCTTTGTGAAGGTTCCTCATGAGCACAATTAAGTGTTCTGGAATCCCCACTCTTCACAGTGTTGTCCATAGTTTGTTATGATCCCCACAGTTGAATGCCTTTGCATAGTCAATAAAACACAGGTAAACATCCTTCTGGTATTTTCTGCTTACAGCCAGGATCCAGCTGACATCAACAATGATATCCCTGGTTCCATGTCCTCTTCTGAAACCGGCCTGAATTTCTGGCAGTCCCTTGTTGATATACAGCTGCAGCCATTTTTGAATGATCTTCAGAAAAATTTTGCTTGCGTGAGGTATTAATGATATTGTTCTATAATTTCCACATTCAGTTGGATCACCTTTCTTGGGAATAGGCAGAAATATGGATCTCTTCCAGTCAGTTGGCCAGGAAGCTGTCTTCCATATTTCTTGGCATAGACGAGTGAGCGCCTCCGGCGATGCATCTGCTTGCTAAAACATCTCAATTGATATTCCATCAATTCCTGGAGCCTTGCTTTTCTCCCATGACTTCAGAGCAGCTTGGACTTCTTCCTTTAGTACCATTGGTTCCTGATCATATGCTACTTCTTGAAATGGTTGAACATTGACTAATTCTTTTTGGTATAATGACTCTATGTATTCCTTCCATCTTCTTTTGATGTTTCCTGCATTGTTTAGTATTTTCCCTATGGAATCCTTCACTATTACAACTCGAGGCTTGAATTTTTTCTTCAGTTCTTTCAGCTTGAGAAACACCAAGCGTGTTCTTCTCTTTTGGTTTTCCATCTCAGCTCTTTGCACATGTCAGTATAATACTTTACTTTGTCTTCTCAAGGCGCCCTTTAAAATCTTCTGTTCAGTTCTTTTACTTCATCATTTCTTCCTTTTGATTTAGCTGCACAACGTTCAAGAGCAAGTTTCAGAGTGTGCTCTGACATCCACCTTGGTCTTTTCTTTCTTTCCTGTCTTTTCAATGACCTCTTGCTTTCTTCATGTATGATGTCCTTGATGTCATTCCACAACTTGTCTGGTCTTTGTTCACTAGTGTTCAATGCATCAAATCTTTTCTTCAGATGGTCTCTAAATTCAGGTGGGATATACTCAAGGTCATATTCTGGCTTTCATGGACTTGCTCTGATTTTCTTCAGTTTCAGCTTGAACTTGCATATGAGCAATTGATGGTCTGTTCCACAGTTGGCCCCTGGCCTTGTTCTGATGGATGATATTGACCTTTTCCATCGTCTTTTTCCACAGGTGTAGTCAATTTGATTTCTGTGTGTTCCATCTGGCGAGATCCATGTGTACAGTCAGTTTATGTTGGTGAAAGAAGGTATTTTCAGTGAAGAAGTCGTTGGTCTTGCAAAATTCTATCTTTCAATCTCTGGGATTGTTTCTATCACCAAGGTCATATTTTCCAACTACCAGTCCTTCTTTGTTTCCAACTTTCGCATTACAATCGCCAGTAATTATCAATGCATCTTGATTGCATGTTAGATCAATTTCAGACTGCAGCAGCTGATAAAAATCTTCTATTTCTTTGTCTTTGACTCTGGTGGTTGGTGCATAAATTTCAATAATAGTTGTATTAACTGGTCTTCCTTGTAACACAGGCGTATGGATATTATCCTATCACTGACAGCGTTGTACTTCAAGAAAGATCTTGAAACGTTCTTTTTGATGATGAATGCAACACCATTCCTCTTCGAGTTGTCATTCCCAGCATAGTAGACTATATGATTGTCCAATTCAAAATGGCCAATACCAGTCCATTTTAGCTCACTAATGCCTAGAATATCGATGTTTATGCATTCCATTTCATTTTTGAAGATTTCCAATTTTCCTAGATTCATACTTCGTACATTCCAGGTTCCGATTATTAATGGATGTTTGCAGCTGTTTCTTCTCATTTTGAGTCACGCCACATCAGCAAATGAAGGTCCTGAAATCTTTACTCCATCCATGTCATTAAGATCAACTCTACTTTGAGGAGGCAGCTCTTCCCCAGTCAACCTTTGAGTCCCTTCCAACCTGAGGGGCTCATCTTCCAGCACTATATCAGACGATGTTCTGCTGCTATTCATAAGGTTTTCACTTGCTAATGGTTTTCAGAAGTAGACTGCCAGGACCTTCTTCCTAGTCTGTCTTAGTCTGGAAGCTCAGCTGAAACCTGTCCTCCATGGGTGACCCTGCTGGAATCTGAATAGTGGTGGCATAGCTTCCAGCATCACAGCAACACACAAGCCCCCACAGTACGACAAACTGACAGACACGTGTTTAAACTCTTATTGCAGTTTAGACCATGTTGATTTCTCTGCAAGAATTTTGGGGGGTATTAAAACTAGGTGGTAGTAATATCAATTTAATTACGTTGTAAGCAATATGTTAGTCCTCCAAATCAGACTGTTCATGTAAGTCAGATTCTTTGTCCTCAACATATAATATTCATTACATTATTTTCTTACTCAAATTTTTCATCCCATTTTCATTGTATACAGTCTTGCTAATTATCCCTGTATTTGAAATTCTCCTAAGGTGGTTCCTAGCTGAGTTTTCAAACTCCTGCTACTCTCTTCAGGGTGCTTTTTAATTAATTAATTAATTTTGCTTTGCTTTATATTTTACTGCAAACAGTGCTAGGGAAATCTCTGTATATGCCTGGGAGCAAGAAGAGGGTTGAGTGGGCAGATCTCTGGACCTCCTTCCCCAACTTCAACCACAGTATCTGTTTATATCAGGTTTATGCACTGGGATTCATTGCAAGGTTATAAAGAAGAATTTCCGTGGTGGTGGTGAGGAAATCAATTGTCTGTTTTCTGTGAACAGTTTATTTATCCAAATGATAAGCCTTACAGATATTCTGGCTTCTAAAATTTTGCTTCTGCCCTTTCTTTCTCTAGGTTATTTCCTATTCAATTTTTTTTCTTCAGTGCCTAGCTTAAGTTTAATTTTGTGTTATGAAACTGTCCCTGACCACTTCAGCACGCAGTGATCTCTCCTTCTTTGCATTGAGCATGGCCCTTAATCATATATTTATTATCTGGCTGTTTTCAATATCCCCAGTGCTTTGCAAAAGACCTGGCATGTAGCAGGGGTACAGTATGTAGTGCTGTTGTGTGCATTCTCTTGAATTGTCATTGAACTCATATTTTGTTGTTTAACTTTTCATGTATAAATAAAAATCTGTCCAACTATCTCGAAGGAAAGAAAACATGGAAGGTTTAATATTTATCAAATGTACTATGTAATATATATGGCTATTGTTGTCAGGTGCTATCAAGTTGGCTCTGACTCATAGCCACCATATGTAAAATAGAACCAAACTTTGCCTGGTTCTGTGCCATCCTCAAAATTGTTGCTATGTTTGAGCCCATTGTTGCAGCTGCTGTGTCAACCCAATCCATCTCACTGAGGATTTCCTTTCTCACTGAACCTCTGCTTTACCACACATGATGTCCTTTTCTAGAAAGTAGTCCCTCCTGATGACGTGTCCAAAGTAAGCAAGATGAAGGTTTACCATCCTTGCTTCTATCGCGTCTGTGAATAGCACCTCTCCCAATAGATATTGGGAGCAGTAAGTCCTCTCATTATGTTCATTAGTGTTCTGCTTCATTGCTTACTTAGCTATACTCAGTGGGCATCCCTATGATTCCCCTAATTTGTTGGAGATTAACATGAGCTCTGGGGTTCCACCAAATTGGGAAGCCAGCAGAGTATTGTCATTGTCATCTTTGGCTCTCATTCTTGTTGTTTGTACCAGCTGTTACGTACACACATATAGACATACACATACACACAGCCCTTCTACTCTGGCTTCTTTGAGAAAATTATCTGCTATCAAAATGGAATGACATCAATGTCAGCACCATGGGCTTCTTTAAGTTTTCCCATGGCTCAGGGTAATATTTGTCTAAAATAGTTAGGACAGTCCTGTTTAGTTTGCCCTAGTAAAAGCAATTTACCATAAGCAACGTTAAGTGGGGCTCTGTGCCAGGTATATTATTTCTGCCCAGAAAATGCTTTAAGCTAAACTGGGCTGATCTCCACTGTTCTGGGGCACTTATGATTTCCTTAGGAAGCAAAGTTGGATGCAAAACTCATATCCAGCATAGGAGGCTTGTTCTTTCAGGGTCTAAACAGTGAACTCTCTCTTACCTTCTTTAGTTCCCTTCTTTCTTCCAAGGCTTAGAGAGAACCCACCAACTCTATTTGGCTGAATTCCAAGACAAATAAGGCAGCTATTATATAGGAGTGCCTCCCGTGTGCCATTCATTCAACAGAATGTATTAGCTGTTTCCACAAATACAGTGCTAGGGCTTGGATCACAAATAAAATACAGATTTTTCAAAGTGATTGGAATTTGGTAGTTCCAGGTACAGTCCTATGTGACTTTGGATAAATTTTCTCACATAATCCTCAGAATAGTCCTGAAAGAAACAAATTATTATTTCAGTTTTTACACATGAGCAAAGAAAGGCTCACTGAGGTTTGATATTTGGTATTTGAGTCAAGGACTATTTGATTCTGAAACCCATCCAGATTATTCCACATTACTGCCTATGCCAGAGGCTGCTACAGGAAACCTCCCGCTTCTTCTGTATAGCATTTTCCTTAAGATTGTGACTTTGGCATTAAACAAATCTTAACTTTGCCGCTTCTGACTTTTATGACTGTGAACACAAAAATATATATTTAAAAAAGAGATAATAAATTGCCTACATTATAAGGTTGCTATGAGAATTAAATGAATGCTGAATCAAGAGGCTGCTGTACTCCTAGCACATAGGCACTCATGAAATGGCAGCTATCGTTTTCATTAAAGGGAATCTCTGTTGGGCTTTGCTAGTTATAGTTAGGAAGATCCTTGTGTGCGGTATAGCTGTTTTCCAGCAGGAAGAAGAAAAGGGAATGGAAGCAGCTTGCGGATAAATTAGAATTTTGTCAGCAGGGAAACTACCATTAACACCAATGAGTAAGTGTCAATATTTCCCTTTTAAATCCTTCAGGTTTTTTTATTACTTTTGAAGAATGATCCTTTTTAAAAAGAACAACAAATACAAGGAAAGCACATTCTTATTATCTATGACTAGCTAACATTGGAACTAATTTTTGCATATTCAGTATCAAGGAGTGAAAGATTGGAGAAGTCCCGTTGCAATGTGATGCTCTATTTAAGTGTGGTCAGTCAAGAGGTACGTGGTGGGAAAACGTACAGGCTTCTTTGTCCTTGTGTAACACTGGAAGATCATTTGCCCAAGGAAGGAGGAGGTAAAATGCCAATAATACTCTCTAAAGCGCTGGAATAAGCATAAGGTCACTACTGACATTTAACCTAGTGATTCCTAAATATAATTTCTGACATGGAGTCTGGACTGGAATACATTCATTCATCACTACTTCATTCAGCAAATACTCATTGAGTCTTTCTCTGCGGTCGTTCCCATCACTCTTAGGTGATCCTTTCTCTCACTTCCCTCACTCAGAGTAGACCACATTTGCTGTTGTCTAGCAAGTACTTCTGACATGGCATTGAGCAATATAAAGTTATATAAAGGGTTATTATAATTCTGCAAAAATGATAAAGGCATGTGAAAGAAGACAGCGAAGGACCATACAAATTGTGATAATGATGAAGTTACTGGGAGTTTTTGATGTGCGTGTTGACGTGCATGTGTGTGTCTCCTGTCATTTCTAATTTTATTAAAACTTATGGGTCATAATTTTGTTTTTGCCAAGACTCCTAAAATCATCATTGCCTGAGCTCTCCCAAGCCCTGCTTTACGTATATGTTGTCAATGAATCTTCATTACTCATTATTCTTTATTTTCATTCTACACTGTCTCGCTGGCTGATTTCATTCAGTCTAGTGGCTTTTTTTTTTTTTTTAGTGGCTTTAATACCATCTCTTTGCTGATGGCTCCCCAGTTTAATCTCTAACCTTAACTTCTCCCCAGAACCCTAAACATGAAAATCCAATTGTCTGCTTGACACATAATGGATGCCGAATAGGTATCTCAAAAGTAACACTCCTTAAGCGGAGCTTCTGATGCATCCCTACAAATAAACCCCACCACTTATTATTTTACAATTCCCCTCATGCCCTTAAGTTGTAAGCACTACCTTTCAATGAATTGCTCAGAACAAAAAAACACAATAAATCATCTTTCTTCTCCCTCCTTCATACCTCGTGTCTAAATAAGCTTTATTTTCAGAACATATGGCCAATTTGATCACTTGTACTGTTACCACTCTAATCTAAGCTGATATCGCCTCTGACTTAGTGTCCTATGCTGGCCTCTGATCTAGTCTCCTTGTTTTAGCTCTGGCCCTCCTTAAGTCACTTTTATATGCAAAAGCCAGGGTAACCTGTTAAAAACATAGGTCATGTCACTCATCTGCTCGGAACTATCCAGTGGTTTTCTATCACATTCCAAATAAAATCCTCACCATGATTGAACAAAACCAGTGGCCATCAAGTTGGTACTGACTGCCAGACCTTTCTTCCAAGGCACTCCTGGGTGAGTTTGACCATTTGTGCCAACCAGGGATTCATGTGAGTGAACAAGGCTTTTTCCTATTGGTCACTGGTTACCTCTCTGAACTTCCTCTCGTCTCATCCTCCTCCTCATTCATGTTACTTTAGCCACACTGGCCTTCTCATGGTCCACTGAGCGTGCCATGCTTGTTTCCCCCTCACAGCGTGTTAGACTGCTGCCTGGAGCACTATTCCCCTACATCTTCATATTGCTTATCCCCCCTCCCTTCATTTACTACTTTTTAGAATGCCGCCTCCTCAGAGAATTCCTACCTGTCTAACTCAGCTAGAATATCTACCCTCTCTGCCCATTATCTAATGACATTTTACCATTCTTCATCATCACCTAAAATTGCACATGATACACACACCCATCCGTATATTAGTGTACTGGTTTGTTTATTTGGATTACTCACTGTGGTGAACACCTCAAGATCTGGGACCATGTTACACAGCCTGTAACTATTGCATAGCTCAGCATATAATAATTAATAAATGTTTGCCAAAGGAATTGAGTCAATACAGTGCCCCTCACATTTATTATGCGTTTCCTTCTATAGATTTTTTTTTTATTAACTTTTATTAAGCTTCAAGTGAACATTTACAAATCCAGTCTGTCACATATAAGTTTACATACATCTCACTCCCTACTCCCACTTGCTCTCCCCCTCTTGAGTCAGCCCTTTCAGTCTCTCCTTTTGTGACCATTTTGCTGGCTTCTCTCTCTCTCTCTATCCTCCCATCCCCCCTCCAGACAAGAGTTGCCAACACAATCTCAAGTGTCCACCTGATATAATTAGCTCACTCTTCATCAGCGTCTCTCTCCCACCCGCTGACCAGTCCCTTTCATGTCTGATGAGTTGTCTTCGGGATGGTTCCTGTCCTGTGCCAACAGAAGGTCTGGGGACCATGGCCGCCGGGATTCCTCTAGTCTCAGTCAGACCATTAAGTTTGGTCTTTTTATGAGAATTTGGGGTCTGTATCCCACTGATCTCCTGCTCCCTCAGGGGTCCTCTGCTGTGCTCCCTGTCAGGGCAGTCATCAATTGTGGCCGGGGACCAACTAGTTCTTCTGGTCTCAGAATGATGTAGGTCTCTGGTTCATGTGGCCCTTTCTGTCTCTTGGGCTCTTAGTTGTCGTGTGGCCTTGGTGTTCTTCATTTTCCTTTGCTCCAGGTGGGTTGAGACCAATTGATGCATCTTAGATGGCCGCTTGTTAGCATTTAAGACCCCAGACGCCACATTTCAAAGTGAGATGCAGAATGATTTCATAATAGGATTATTTTGCCAATTGACTTAGAAGTCCCCGCAAACCATGGTCCCCAAACCCCCGCCCTTGCTCTGCTGACCTTTGAAGCCTTCATTTTATCCCGGAAACTTCTTTGCTTTTCGTCCAGTCCAATTGATCTGACCTTCCATGTATTGAGTGTTGTCTTTCCCTTCACCTAAAGCAGTTCTTATCTACTGATTAATCAATAAAAAACCCTCTCCCACCATACCTCCCTCCCCTCCTCGTAACCACAAAAGTATGTGTTCTTCTCAGGTTTACTATTACTCAAGATCTTATAATAGTGGTCTTATACAATATTTGTCCTTTTGCCTCTGGCTAATTTCGCTAACCATAATGCCTTCCAGGTTCCTCCATGTTATGAAATGTTTCACAGATTCGTCACTGTTCTTTATCGATGCGTAGTATTCCATTGTGTGAATATACCATAATTTATTTACCCATTCATCCGTTGATGGACACCTTGGTTGCTTCCAACTTTTTGCTATTGTAAACAGAGCTGCAATAAACATGGGTGTGCATATATCTGTTTGTATGAAGGCTCTTGTATCTCTAGGATATATTCCCAGGAGTGGGATTTCTGGGTTGTATGGTAGTTCTACTTCTGTTTAAGATAACGCCAGATAGATTTCCAAAGTGGTTGTACCATTTTACATTCCCACCAGCAGTGTAGAAGAGTTCCAATCTCTCCGCAGCCTCTCCAACATTTATTATTTCGTGTTTTTTGGATTAATGCCAGCCTTGCTGGTGTGAGATGGAATCTCATCGTAGTTTTAATTTGCATTTCTCTAATGGCTAATGATCGGGAGCATTTTCTCATGTATCTGTTAGCTGCCTGAATATCTTCTTTAGTGAAATGTGTGTTCATATCCTTTGCCCACTTCTTGATTGGGTTGTTTGTCTTTTTGTGGTTGAGTTTTGACAGAATCATGTAGATTTTAGACATCAGGCGCTGGTCGGAGATGTCATAGCTGAAAATTCTTTCCCATTCTGTAGGTGATCTTTTTACTCTTTTGGTGAAGTCTTTAGATGAGCATAGGTGTTTGATTTTTAGGAGCTCCCAGTTATCGGGTTTCTCTTCATCGTTTTTGGTAATGTTTTGTATTCTGTTTATGCCTTGTATTAGGGCTCCTAGGGTTGTCCCAATTTTTTCTTCCATGATCTTTATTGTTTTAGTCTTTATGTTTAGGTCTTTGATCCACTTGGAGTTAGTTTTTGTGCATGGTGTAAGGTATGGGTCCTGTTTCATTTTTTTGCAAATGAATATGGAGTTATGCCAGCACCATTTGTTAAAAAGGCTTTCTTTTCCCCAGTTAATTGACACTGGTCCATTGTCAAATATTAGCTGCTCATACGTGGATGGATCTATGTCTGGTTTCTCAATTCTGTTCCATTGGTCTATGTGCCTGTTGTTGTACCAGTACCAGTACCAGGCTGTTTTGACTACTGTGGCTGTATAATAGGTTCTGAAATCAGGTAAAGTGAGGCCTCCCACTTTCTTCTTCTTTTTCAGTAGTGCTTTGCTTATCCAGGGCTTCTTTCCTTTCCATATGAAATTGGTGATTTGTTTCTCTATCCCCTTAAAATATGACATTGGAATTTGGATCGGAAGTGCGTTAAATGTATAGATGGCTTTTGGTAGAATAGACATTTTTACTATGTTAAGTCTTCCTATCCATGAGCAAGGTATGTTTTTCCACTTAAGTATGTCCTTTTGAATTTCTTGTAGTAGAGCTTTGTAGTTTTCTTTGTATAGGTCTTTTACATCCTTGGTAAGATTTATTCCTAAGTAGCTTATCTTCTTGGGGGCTACTGTGAATGGTATTGATTTGGTTATTTCCACTTCGGTGTTCTTTTTGTTGATGTAGAGGAATCCCAGTGATTTTTGTATGTTTATTTTATAACCTGAGACTCTGCCAAACTCTTCTATTAGTTTCAGTAGTTTTCTGGAGGATTCCTTAGGGTTTTCTGTGTATATAATCATGTCATCTGCAAATAGTGATAACTTTACTTCTTCCTTGCCAATCCGGATACCTTTTATTTCTTTGTCTAGCCTAATTGCCCTGGCTAGGACTTCCGGCACGATGTTGAATAAGAGCGGTGATAAAGGGCATCCTTGTCTAGTTCCCGTTCTCAAGGGAAATGCTTTCAGGTTCTCTCCATTTAGAGTGATATTGGCTGTTGGCTTTGCATAGATGCCCTTTATTATGTTGAGGAATTTTCCTTCAATTCCTATTTTGGTAAGAGTTTTTATCATAAATGGGTGTTGGACTTTGTCAAATGCCTTTTCTGCATCAATTGATAAGATCATGTGGTTTTTGTCTTTTGTTTTATTTATGTGATGGATTACATTAATGGTTTTTCTGATATTAAACCAGCCTTGCATACCTGGTATAAATCCCACTTGATCAGGGTGAATTATTTTTTTGATGTGTTGTTGAATTCTATTGGCTAGAATTTTGTTGAGGATTTTTGCATCAATGTTCATGAGGGATATAGGTCTATAATTTTCTTTTTTTGTAATGTCTTTACCTGGTTTTGGTATCAGGGAGATGGTGGCTTCATAGAATGAGTTGGGTAGTATTCCATCATTTTCTATGCTTTGGAATACCTTCAGAAGTAGTGGCATTAACTCTTCTCTGAAAGTTTGGTAGAACTCTGCAGTGAAGCCGTCGGGGCCAGGGCTTTTTTTTGTTGGGAGTTTTTTGATTACCGTTTCAAACTCTTTTTTTGTTATGGGTCTATTTAGTTGTTCTACTTCTGAATGTGTTAGGTAGGTAGTGTTTTTCCAGGAATTCATCCATTTCTTCTAGGTTTTCAAATTTGTTAGAGTACAATTTTTCATAATAATCTGAAATGATTCTTTTAATTTCATTTGGTTCTGTTGTGATGTGGTCCTTCTCGTTTCTTATTCGGGTTATTTGTTTCCTTTCCTGTATTTCTTTAGTCAGTCTAGCCAATGGTTTATCAATTTTGTTAATTTTTTCAAAGAACCAGCTTTTGGCTTTGTTAATTCTTTCAATTGTTTTTCTGTTCTCTAATTGATTTAGTTCAGCTCTAATTTTTATTATTTGTTTTCTTCTGGTGCCTGATGGATTCTTTCGTTGCTCACTTTCTATTTGTTCAAGTTGTAGGGACAGTTCTCTGATTTTGGCTTTTTCTTCCTTTTGTATGTATGCATTTATCGATATAAATTGACCTCTGAGCACTGCTTTTGCTGTGTCCCAGAGGTTTTGATAGGAAGTATTTTCATTCTCATTGCTTTCTAAGAATTTCCTTATTCCCTCCTTGATGTCTTCTATAACCCAGTCTTTTTTCAGGAGGGTATTGTTCATTTTCCAAGTATTTGATTTCTTTTCCCTCGTTTTTCTGTTATTGATCTCTAGTTTTATTGCCTTGTGGTCTGAGAAGATGCTTTGTAATATTTCGGTGTTTTGGACTCTGCAAAGGTTTGTTTTATGACCTAATATGTGGTCTATTCTAGAGAATGTTCCATGTGCACTAGAAAAAAAAGTGTATTTTGCAGCAGTTGGGTGGAGAGTTCTGTATAAGTCAATGAGGTCAAGTTGGTTGATTGTTGTAATTAGATCTTCCGTGTCTCTATTGAGCTTCTTACTGGATGTCCTGTCCTTCTCTGAAAGTGGTGTGTTGAAGTCTCCTACTATAATTGTGGAGGTATCTATCTCACTTTTCAATTCTGTTAAAATTTGATTTATGTATCTTGCAGCCCTGTCATTGGGTGCACAAATATTTAATATGGTTATGTCTTCCTGATCAATTGTCCCTTTTATCATTATATAGTGTCCTTCTTTATCCTTTGTGGTGGATTTAAGTCTAAAGTCTATTTTGTCAGAAATTAGTATTGCTACTCCTCTTCTTTTTTGCTTATTGTTTGCTTGATATATTTTTTCCATCCTTTGAGTTTTAGTTTGTTTGTGTCTCTAAGTCTAAGGTGTGTCTCTTGTAGGCAGCATATAGATGGATCGTGTTTCTTTATCCAGTCTGTGACTCTCTGTCTCTTTATTGGTGCATTTAGTCCATTTACATTCAGCGTAATTATAGATAAATAAGTTTTTAGTGCTGTCGTTTTGATGCCTTTTTATGTGTGTTGTTGACAATTTCATTTTTCCACATACTTTTTTGTGCTGAGGCGTTTTTCTTAGTAAATTGTGAGATCCTCATTTTCATAGTGTTTGACTTTATGTTAGTTGAGTCGTTACGTTTTTCTTGGTTTTTATCTTGAGTTATAGAGTTGTTATAGCTTTTTGTGGTTACCTTATTATTTACCCCTATTTTTCTAAGTAAAAACCTAACTTGTATTGTTCTATATCGCCTTGTATCACTCTCCATATGGCAGTTCAATGCCTCCTGTATTTAGTCCCTCTTTTTGATTATTGTGATCTTTTACCTATTGACTTCCATGATTCCCTGTTATGTGTATTTTTTTTTTTAATTAATCTTAATTTGTTTGTTTTTGTGATTTCCTTATTTGAGTTGATATCAGGACGTTCTGTTTTGTGACCTTGTGTTGTGCTGATATCTGATATTATTGGTTCTCTGACCAAACAATATCCTTTAGTATTTCTTGTAGCTTTGGTTTGGTTTTTGCAAATTCTCTAAACTTGTGTTTATCTGTAAATATCTTAATTTCGCCTTCATATTTCAGAGAGAGTTTTGCTAGGTATATGATCCTTGGCTGGCAGTTTTTCTCCTTCAGTGTTCTGTATATGTCGTCCCATTCCCTTCTTGCCTGCATGGTTTCTGCTGAGTAGTCTGAACTTATTCTTATTGATTCTCCCTTGAAGGAAACCTTTCTTTTCTCCCTGGCTGCTTTTAAAATTTTCTGTTTGTCTTTGGTTTTGGCGAGTTTGATGATAATATGTCTTGGTGTTTTTCTTTTTGGATCAATCTTAAATGGGGTTTGATGAGCATCTTGGATAGATATCCTTTCGTCTTTCATGATGTCAGGGAAGTTTTGTGTCAGGAGTTCTTCAACTATTTTCTCCGTGTTTTCTGTCCCCCCTCCCTGTTCTGGGACTCCAATCACCCGCAGGTTATCCTTCTTGATAGAGTCCCACATGATTCTTAGGGTTTCTTCATATTTTTTAATTCTTTTATCTGATTTTTTTTCAGCTATGTTGGTGTTGATTCCCTGGTCCTCCAGATGTCCCAGTCTGCATTCTAATTGCTCGAGTCTGCTCTTCTGACTTCCTAGTGCGTTGTCTAATTCTGTAATTTTATTGTTAATATTTTGGATTTCTACATGCTGTCTCTCTATGGATTCTTGCAACTTATTGATTTTTCCACTATGTTCTTGAATAATCTTTTTGAGTTCTTCAACAGTTTTATCAGTGTGTTCCTTGGCTTTTTCTGCAGTTTGCCTTATTTCTTTTGTGATGTCTTGAAGCATTCTGTAAATTAGTTTTTTATATTCTGTATCTGATAATCCCAGGATTGTATCTTCATTTGGGAAAGATTTTGATTCTTTTGTTTGGGGGGTTGTAGAAGCTGTCATGGTCTGCTTCTTTAAGTGGTTTGATATGGATTGTTGTCTCCGAGCCATCACTGGGAAACTAGTTTTTCCAGAAAATCCGCTAAAAAAAAATGCAGTCAGATCCCTATCAGAGTTCTCCCTCTGGCTCAGGCTATTCGGATGTTAATGAAGCCGCCTGGGGAGGGTGGGGGAGGGAACAGAGAGATAGGAGAGTAGCACCTCAGAATATAGCCAAAGTTGCTTGTCTTGCTTGGAATGACTATTATATCTGAGATTCCCGCGGGCGCGTCGCCTATGTGTGCTGGCTGTGTGGAGATTGCCCCCGGGGGGTCTGGCCCGCTGGAGTCAAGGTCAGATCCTCCGCTTCCAGCCCCACACCCAGCGTCAAGTCTCCCCTACTGGGACGGTGCACTCTCAACTCCAAAATCAGTCGCTGCCTCCCGGGGACTTCTCGTCCCTCCAGCCGCGTTGCCATGCTGCCTCCGCGGACCAGTTGGGCCGCCTCCCGGGGTTAGTTCAGGTGGGTGGAGCAGCACCCTGTGCTTGTGCCGTGACCGAGTGTCCTGGCTGGGACGCTGTTCTCCCCGCTCCAATACCAGTCGCTGCCTCCCGGGGACTTCTCCTACCGGCTGCGTCGCACGCGCCACCCGCACGACCCAACTGGGCCCCGTCCTGGGGTTAGTTCAGGGGGGTGGAGCAGCTCTCTGTGCTTGTGCTGTACCTGACTGGTACGCTGGCTCCAGGCTCTGAAAACAATCGCTGCTTCCCCGTATTAGTTCGTTCTCCGTCTCTAAATCTGTGTTTGTTGTTCAGGGTTCGTAGATTGTTATGTATGTGATCGATTCACTTGTTTTTCCATGTCTTTGTTGTAAGAGGGATCCGAGGTAGCGTCTGCCTACTCCGCCATCTTGGCTCTGCCCCCCTTCTATATAGATTTTTAAATTGAATAAAAGATTAACCAGGCCATATTTACTGGCATATACAAAACCATAAAGTAGTTAAAATAGAAATAATAGGTCTAGTTCTCTGCTTTCAGTTCAATGCTCACCCTTGCTTCTAAAGTTCACCCTGGTAACTATCACATGTAGCAGCAGCCTTAGGTAGGTGTGGAGCATGTGTTTTTATTCTCAACTTTGAGTTAAGGTAATTAAAAATCTACATTGATTTTAATATTGTAAACTCTAAAAACACAAGTGAATATTAGAGATTAACTAGCCAAGTCTACTTGTTGTTAGGCACCTTTGAGTTGGTTACCACTCATAGTGACCCCATGTACAAAAGAACGAAACACTGCTGGTCCTGCACCATCCTTACAATCGTTGCTGTTGGAGCCCATTGTTGCAGCCACTGTGTCAGTCCATCTCATTGAGGTTCTTCCTCTTTTTCACTTCTACTTCTACTTTTTCACTTCTACTTTCCCAAACCTGATGACCTTCTCCAGGAACTGGTCTCTTCTGATAACACGTCCAATGTACATGAGATGAAGTCTTGCCATCCTTGCTTCTAAAGAGTATTCTGGCTGTACTTCTTCCAAGACAGATTTATTCGTTCTTCTGGCAGCCCGTGGTATATTTGATATTCTTCGCCAGTACCGTAATTCAGAACCATCAATCCTTCTTCGGTCTTCCTTATTCACTGTCCAGCTTTCGCATGCATGTGAGGCAATTGAAAACATCATGGCTTGAATCAGGCACACCTTAGTCCTCAAACTGATATCTTTGCTTTTCAACACTTTAAAGAGGTCTTTTGCAGCAAATTTGCCCAATGCAATACACTTTGATTTTTTGACTGCTGCTTCTGTGGGCATTGATTGTCGACCTAAGTAAAATGAAATCCTTGACAACTTCAAAATTTACTTGCTTACCAAGTAAATTTTGCTTATTCATCCAGTTGTGAGTATTTTTGTTTTCTTTATGTTAAGGTTTTATTCATACTGAAGACTGTAGTCTTTGGTCTTCATGAGTAAGTGCTTCAAGTCTTATTCACTTTCAGCAAGCAAGCTTGTGTCCTCTGTATATCACAGGTTGTTAATGAGTCTTCCTCCAGTCCTTATGTACCGTTCTTCATATAGTCCAGTGTCTCAGATTATTTGCTAAGCATATAGATTGAATAAGTATGGTGAAAGAATCCAATCTTGACACACACCTCTTCTGATTTTAAACCACGCATTGTCTCCTTGTTCTTTTCAAACATCTGCCTCTTGGTCTATGTATAGGTTTTGCACAAGCACAATTAAGTGTTCTGGAATTTCCATTCTTTGCAGTGTTATCCATAATTGTTATGATCCACACAGTCCAATGCCTTTGCATAGCCAATAAAACAAAGGTAAACATCTTTTTGATATTCTCTGCTTTCATTTATAATCCATCCTATATTAGCAATGATATCCCTCATTCCACATCCTTTTCTGAATCCAGCTTGAATTTCTGGCAGTTCCCTGTTGATGTACTGCTGTAACCGTTTTTGAGTGATCTTCAGCAAAATTATACTTGCCTATTTTTTTTTATGATATCATTGATATTGTTTGATAATTTCTGCATTCTGTTGGATTACTTTTCTTTGGACTGAGCACACATATGGATCTCTTCCAGTCATTTGGCCAGGTAGCTGTCTTCCAAATTTCTTAGCATAGATGAGTGAGCACTTCTAGCATTCCATCTGTTTGTCAAAACGTCTCAGTTGGTATTCCATCAATTCCTGCCTCCTTGTCTTTCACAAATGCTTTTGGTACAAGTTGGACTTCTTCCTTCAGTACCACGAGCCCTCGATCCTATTGATCGTATGCTGCCTTCTGAAATGGTTAGACATCAACCAGTTCTTCCTGGTACAATGACTCTGTGTATTCCTTCCATTTTCTTTTGATGCTTCCTGCAGCATTCAATGTTTTGTGTATAGAATCCTTCAAAATTGCAACTCAAGGCTTAAATTTTTTTTTAGTTCTCTTAGCTTGAGAAATGCCTCACATGTTCTTTCCTTTTTGGTTTTCTAAATTCAGGTCTTTGCATGTTTCATTATAATACTTTACTTTGTCTTGTCTAGCAGCCTTTTGAAATCTTATGTTCAGCTCTTTTATTTTATCATTTCTTCCATTCACTTTAGCTACTTTACGTTCGAGACCAAGTTTCGGAGTCTCTTTTGACATTAATTTTGGTCTTTTCTTTCTTTCCTGTCTTTTTAATGACCTTTGCTTTCTTCGTGTTTGATGTCCTTGATGTCATCCTACAACCCATCTGGTCTTCGATCATTAGTATTCAATGCATCAAATCTATTCTTGAGATAGTTTCTAAATTAAGGTGTGATGTTTGATTCTCATGGACTTGTTTTAATTTTCTTCAGCTTCAACTTGAACTTGCATATGAGCAGTTGGCGATCTGTTCCACACGGGGCCCCTGGCTACCTTCTCACTGATGATATTGAGCTTCTTTCTCCATGGTCTCTTTCCAGAGATGTAGTCAATTTGATTCCTGGGTTCCATCTAGTGAGGTCCATATATGTAGTTGCTGTTTACGTTGTTGAGAAAAAGGTATTTCCAATGAATAGATCATTGGTCTTGCAAAATTCTGTTATGCAACTTCCAGCATCATTTCTATCACCAAGGCCATATTTTCCAACTACTGATCCTTCTTCTTTGTTTCCAACTTTTGCATTCCTATCACCAGTAATTATCAATGCATCTTGATTGCATGTTTGATCAATTTCAGACTGCAGAAGTTGGTAAAAATCTTCAATTTCTTCATCTTTGGCATTAATGATTGGTATGTAAATTTTGAATAATAGCCTGGAAGCTCTGATGAAACCTACCCACCATGAGTGACCCTGCTGGTATTTGAAATACCAGCAACACATAAGCTACCACAGTGTGAAAAATGACAGGCGAGTGGTAAAAAGTCTAGAGATGAATAAAGCAAGAAAAACTAACAGAATTCCCAGAGTCCTTACAGAGTTTTAGCAGACTACAGCCAAAAAGTAGAGTATTGGCAGTGTTGGAATAAAATATTCTATTTTGCTGATTCATATTCTGGGGTTTTTCTATGAGTCCGTCTTTTGTTCTCTCTTGGGAAGATAGGATCATGGGGCCATTGAGTTCTATTAATAGGAATACTTGTGGATCTATATGCAATGCTATTGGTATACACCCTGACATTGAAGAGCAAGATTCAGCTAATAGTAGATCTCTGCAGCAATGACAATGACTTTGTTCTCCTGCCTCCCTCACTTTTCTCCCCAGGATTCATCATGATATTTAATTGCAGTGAAACTTGTAATGCATCCAAAATTGCCATATGTATAGTTAAAGAGACATTTTTTTCAGATGTTTTGCTTACCTTGTTTGACCAGTTCTTGGGCACCAGAATTGTCTCCAGAGCATTCAGGTAGAGTATGTCAGTTCAATTTAGTTATGTTTAACATTAGTAAGGAGGGATCTTTGGTTCAGAACTTTATGAGAATAAAAAACATCGAGACAATAAACCCATACTAGGGAATAAGTACATTTTTAGTTCTCCCTAACTAAGAAGAAAAAAAAAAAACTAAGGGATCTGGTGAAATATTTTAGCTGGGTTCAACTATGTATAGAGCCTGTTTTGATAGACCCTGAATTTCTGCTTATTTTCTCCTTATATCCTATGATATTCTCAGCACATGGCAGTCCACATTGAGATACTAGTTCTTGATGTTATCATCTTATGATTTTCAGAAAATTCTTGCTTTTGTTTACACTTTTTCAAAGTTTAGTTTCAGCCTTGGGAACCTCTTTGGTTACAAATTACAAAATACCACTCAGAATGTGAGTAGACCACAAAATGGACTTTATTACAAGGATAAAGGCCATTCTGCCAGTACTCTAGTTTGGGAATTACAGTCAAATCTCAGAGAGGTCTGAAACCTTTGGCTCTAAAGCTCTCAGGAATCAAAGCAGGATCAAAGAAAATCTCCCTTTCCAGACATAATTTCGTCACTTCACTTTATTTCTCCTAATTCATTCAGATGGCCATTCTCCAGCTCCAGAGTTTACAGGTCTAGTTCAAATGACCAGCAAAGGCTGAGGATCATCAATTAATCCTGATGCCAAAGTGTGTTGATCAACTTCATTGAGATGTTCATCTCTACACCAGTCAGCTATGGCCATGGGGTGAGGATCGTTAGGTCAAACAGGGTGCAAGGCCCATTCCTTGGAATGAACAGGGGAAATTACGACCTTGTGGAGGGACCTTATAGGTTAGGTAGACATCTCAAAAGTTGTTTTCTGCTGGTACAAGTGTCATCTGTCAGAATTGCAAGAAGGCTTTGCCCCACTTTAGCATATTAATATGTAGTCCTGCCTATTACTACTTACTAATTGGGGAAAGGCTATGCTCTAAGTGTACAATCCAACTTCCTACCTCTCTCTGTTCTGAATGTTCTGTGTTCCCTTGTCAATGTCTTCTGGGCCTGTATGATCAGTGCTTACATCTTTTGTGTCTTTTGCTCCTTAGTTTATGGTTAATATCTGTATGATAAGAAAATAATGGACTTTCCTCAAAGTATTGCTTTTTTTTTTCTGCTTACACGCAAATGTTAAGAATTGCTACAGAATAATCATAGTGGTTTTGTTTACTTCAAGTTTACACTCCATCTCAAATGTCTGCAACCCTACTATACTTGTAATGTATGTTTTTCTACTCTCCAAATGACTGTTGAAGACCTTATTTTCTTTCCGCAGGTGTCCTCCATTTCATAAATCTCTTACCCTAGGTGATAACCTCGTTTGATCAAACCTTGTTTGCCTCATAATTCATTGAGATATTAGAAACAATTGAGAGATACTTCTTCATTTTTACAATATGAAATTTACCAGCTAACCTGCAGTTATACTCTCTCTCTGAGTGCCCTCCAATGGCTGAATGTGCTCTTGCTCCTACCTAAACAAGGCTGGGTCCTGAATATTGAGTCCAGAAGCTACCCTCTCTCTAGCTCAAGAGCTCACTCCTACAGTATTCATTCTCTCCAGCATCACCAGTTTTGTTCCTCTGTGTTGAATACTTCCCTATCACTACAAAAGCATGTCCTATTATTTCCTCTCTTAAAGTAAATTCCAGCTTCCTCCAGCCAATACCCTACCTTTTTCTTCTACCAGATTCTTAAAAGTGTGTTTTACGGTTGCTGTTTTTGCTTGTTATTTCTCACTCTCTTATCAACCTGATAAAATTATGCTTCCATGCCTGCCACTCCACTGAGACCACTCCTGCCCAAAGTTATCAGTAGCATCCATGCTGCTAAACCAATGAACCCTTCTCTGTTCTTATCTAACTCTTGAAAGCATACTCTGTGGCTGACTATTCTGTGACAATTCAAACTCTCTTCTCTTGGTTTCAGTGACAGTGTACTGTTCTAGCTTTGCTTCTCCTCCAATGCCACTCATTCTTGCCCTACTTTTCTAACTCCTTTTCTGATCACCTTTTAAACGCTGCATTGTCCTATGATTCAGCCTGTCACCTCCTTCTCTTCCTAACTACTCAGCCTCCTGGGTATAAATGCCATTTATCTGCCTTTCACCTTCAAATGCACTGCTCACAATAAGACATCTTCCCATAACTTTATACCAGTATATATAACTGCCTATTTACAATAGTGCTTGAACTTCTAGTGGACTTCTCAAACTTAATAGATCTAAGCTAGAGTTATTAATTGTGACCTATCCTTATTCTGCTCCTCCTGTACTCCAGTAAATGGCAAAACCACCCACTCAGCTGCTTAAGTCAAGGATATAAGACCAATCTTTAATCTTATCTTTCCTTCCTCTTTCCATATAAAATTTATTATCAAATTATTTTTACTCTACTTCCAAAACATGTCAAATGTGCACTCACTTCTCTATTATTACTGCTGTCATCCAAATCTCCATCCTGTTGTACCTGAACTTCTTCAATAAACTCTTTGCTTTCTTTCTTTCTTTTTTTTTTTTTTTTAGTATAACCCTTTGTTCATATAGTTTCTGTGAAATCTCTTAAAAACTTGAGGCAGAAAACTTAGCCACCACCCTCACTGAAAATAAAACCCTCCAGTGGAACTTTGGATTTTAACCTAACTCCTTACTCTAGTTTACAAAGTTTTGCATGATCAGGCCTCTGACCAGTTCTCTGAACTCATTCTGTACCTGTCTTCTCTGAGTTTATTGGAATCAATAAAAACAAAGCATAACACTTACCCACACCACAACGTTTCTTTCTGTTCCCTAACACACACGCTTGCTCACACGTCAGGGTCTCTGTAGTAGGTGTTCTGCAATAGCATTTCCCCTTTATTCTCCCTGCCTACTTTTCTTGCCAGGAGCCCCGGTGGTGCAGTAGTTAAGAGCTCGGCTGCTAAACAGAAGGGTGGCAGTTTGAATCCACCAGTTGCTCCTTGGAAACCCTGTGGGGCAATTCTACTCTGTCCTATAGGGCCAACAGCAATGGGAGTTTGTTTGGTTTCCGTTTGTTTGTTTACGTGCCATTCAGATCTCAGCTTTATAGTTACCTTCTGAAAGAAGTCTCCCCTGATTGATCATCCAGTCCCTTTCTATCATGCTGCCCCATTTTCATCATCTGTGGAGCACTTATCCCTTGAGACTAAAACAGTATCTGTCTTGGTATGAGCTCAATAAATATTTGTTATTGCTGTTTTTGCACAATGTCAGTGACATTTTGTAGAGTGGGTTTGTTTATTTCATTTTGTTTTTTAAATGAATAAAGAGCGGCATCTAATTGGATTTGAATTATAGTAATTAAGACACAATACATAAGTGCAATTGAAAATAAAACCAGGAGGAAAATGAACCCTAAACTGAATATTTTAGGAGGCAGAATGTAATTAACCAAAGTGGGATAAATCTGCTTTTGAGAAAATGAGGAGTTGGAAGAGAATCTGTAAAGATCATAGGATCTTGGTTTACATCTTATGAAAAAGAACTTTGTATACAGGCAGATTATCTTTATTCTTACTTATCTATAAATTTGCAAAGCTCTGAAGCATGTTACTTTGGGGAAGACTGAAACCAAGCCTATACTTTGTCCTTTTATCTCTTATCTGGCCCTACATATAGCCTAGGCAGATGGACTCTGAGAATTTCAATCAGCACTGAGTGATCTGGGAAAGTCTATAAGCCACACAGGGAAACTCAGACAGAGAACCAAAGTTCTCCAAAAAATTGTTCTTAATTTTACACAGTGTACTTCTGGATGTTTCCTTCAGAAATTAAAAAAAAAAAAAAATGTGTATAAGGCGGAAGCGTTGGATGATTTCCATATCTATCAATTTAAATATCAACCAAATAGTCATTTTCTACCTATAGCAGAAACATATGTTTTTTTCTATTGCCCAGAAGCTGTTCCTCTGATAATTGCATTTCAGCTTTCCTCTAGGGAACAATTCAATCATCTTACTTTCAGTTTCTAGGTTTTCTTGGAGTTGGCTAAGCCTGAAGCTCCAGGAGAAGGCATGGTTCTTAGCCTGGGCTATCAGAGCATCACATGCTCCTGGTTGTAGTAAATCCTTTGGTGAGAGGCAACTTAGGTAACCAGAATCGGTAAAATTAAATGAGCCTTTTATTGGGAAATTGCTGATTTCTTTATTGTTTTTTCTTCCTTTATCATAAGAAAGTGTAGGCCTGGAGCTGCTCCCTCCCTAATCCTAAGTATGAGAATACAGTTGAGCAGGCCTAAAGGACAGAGAGAAATCAGGCCACGATATGCAGCCAGCCCCACCCAGAGTCTTTTTAGTTATGGGAACCTGATGTGTTTCCATTTTGAGTCATGTTTTCTGTTATTTGTTGCTGAATGGCTTCCTCCTGAAATACCTAATTTAGGGGTTCATTTTTTTTTTTTTTTCTGTTTTCTTTTTATTATTGTTGTCATCCTCTCTTTTTTTCTTTGAAAATTAGAATCAAATAAAACAGATTATCTTGCTCTTTTTCATACCACAATATATGTTGGCTTAGGTTAATTTCTAAGTTGTATTTATGGTAGTCTTATGGTAGTCTTTTTTTTTTTTTTTTATGGTAGTCTTTAGGATAGTGTGAGCGTGTCACGGTTTATATTTTTAAAAATACTGAACATAGACTTATTAAATAATGATCCATTGTTCAGAATTATCTTTGCATACTACTTTGTGGAAATCATGACCCTAGGTTTTGAAGGGAGTAACAAAGAGGCTTAAAAACCAGGTCCTGTTATCCTAAACTTTCTTTTCTGACTGGCTATACAGGATTGCTTATGGGAAGCAGTGGAGTGGCAAGAGACCTTTATGATAGTTCAGAAATAGGATAAATGACTGTGGTTTGGGGTGGCTATGGAAGGAATCGTGGAGATTTCAGGCTTGAATTAGACTTCAGAGGATAGGTAGGATTTGTGTAGGTGGAGAAGATTCTAGAGACTGTTTATGTAGGGGGCAAACAGCAAAACTTGGGTGCCTTTGGAGAATAAGGAAGCAAATGTGATTAGATTTGAGGGTATTCCTTAATAATAGGAGTTATTTTTATTATAATGTGACAAACATCATTTTAAGAATGTGATTTTGCCAAACCTTAACATAAACCTACATTAAAAACAAAACAAAAAAAGAACCAAGCCGGTTGCCGTCCAGTCAATTTCAACTCATAGCGAGCCTACGTTAGAAAGTCTTATTTCCATTTACGGTTGAGGAAATTGAAGTTTTGTGCAGTTATGTAACTTGCCCAAGTTCCACAGCATGACGGTGATACAGTGTCGAGCAAAACCCACCACATGTCCTACTGCAGCGCTGGTGCTTTCGAAGGTCACACATGTAAAGTGAAGCTAATTTATGGCAAGCTTCCAACACCAGACTGAGAAACCTGCTGAGAATTCCCTGGAGGGATCTGTATGGCAAGCTTCTAGATGCCCATATAGTGAGGTTTTTAAGTTGGGTCAGAATTTTCATGTAATTTGAAATAACCTAAGTAATGAGGGATCTTCTTTTGGGTTCAGATGAGGAAGCATCTTCTAGTTGGAAAAAAGGTTTGCTTTGCTTCATTTCATCCCATTTTGCCTGGTGGTATCCTGTCCTCATTGCTGGATATGTTCCCCAGCCTGTTTCCACAGGTTAGAATGAAACAAGAATTGGAACAGGAAGGTTAAAGCCTGTTTTGCATTAGATGTATTTAAAGTCTATTTGTAAATTTTTCTAACAGCTGTAAAGTGGCTTTTTAATGCCTCCAGTAATTGAAATTATTTTGTAATGCAAGTCTTGTCATACATCGTTAAGATCATCTTCCTACCTCTAGGCCCACTTAGGAGTGGCTCAGACATTTGGACTGCCCTGCTGAATAAATCTAACTTGTTTATAGCCATCAGGAATGCAACATTAGGTTTGGTGATTCCAGAGTGCCTGCCACACTGAGATGTTCACAGCCTTACCAGCTTATTGTTAGTTTGCAGAATCTGTCCTTGTCTTGGTTATTAGGGTGTGGGAATGCCAGTCCTTTGTTATTTATTGCAAGAGATAATCTTTTTCCCTGAGATCTATGTCTCTCTCTCACCATTAAATTTAGAAATGGAGAATTTCCCACAATGCTGCCCTGTGTTGATCCCAGTGCCTTTGCTTTAAAGCTTCATTCAGTTTTGCTTTGATTTTTCTAATTATTTCAATTATCTGCTTCTGCTCTCATGCTGGTGTTTTTGCTCTTTTATATTCATCATGTTATCGAAGAATGAGTAAGCTGCAAACATAATGTTTTAATTTTGTTCATTTTTATTATAATTGTTGTTATTGTTAGCTGCTATTGAGTTGGCTCTGACACATGGTGTCCCACATCCAACATAACAAAACGTTACCTGCTCCTGTGCCATCTTCATGATTGTGGGTATGCTCAAGTCCATTGTTGTGGCCCATGTGTATTTAGAGTGCCTTCCAACCTAGGGGGCTCATCTTTTAGTACTATATTGAACAATATTATGCTGTGATCCATAGGGTTTTCATTTGCTAATTTTTGGAAGTAGATACCCAGGGCTTTCTTTTTAGTCTCTCTTAGTTTGGAAGCTCCACTGGAACCTGTCCACCGTGGGTGATCCTGCTGGTATTTGAAATAACGGTGGCATAGCTTCCAGCATAATAACAACATGCAGGCCACCATAGTACGACAAAACTGACAGATGGATGGTGGTGTATTAGAAACACTAGTTGTATAATCCCTTATTAGTATATACATGTAGGAACTAAGGCACAGATAGAATCCATGGATATATGAATCGTGTCATAAGCCAGCACAGTACTTACTTGAGGAAGTGTGAAACTGCATGAAATAGAATGAGAAGCTAGGAGAGGTGCCAGAGCAGGGAAGCAGGAACCAAACGAAGGTAAACCAAGGTAAAGCCAGAAATAAAGAGTAATTCAGGAAAATACGGAAGCAGAAGCTAGAAAGCCAGTGAGGTCAAAGCCCAGCAAACATCTGATGTTTCACTGAGAGCGAGAAGCAGGGCTGAGGTAGAACTCTGCAGGGCTGGGCCCTGCTGCTGCTCGCTTTTATTCATATTTGTTACTTTCATCTGTTCCACATTCAGAAGCTCCTACTTTCAGAAATTCTTTAAGATATCAAGCGATTTATACCCTTGATTGAGAACTGATGCATGGTGCTTTGCATATATTATCTCTAATCCTCATAAGAACCCTCAAGGTAAGTATTTTTACTCCAATTTTACTGATGAGATATCTGTAACTCAGAGTGATTTAGTAAATCTATCTAGGGCTATACAGCTATGATATGGCGGAGCCAGCATTCATATCCAGTTGTGTCAACATCCAAAGCTGGTATTCTCTGAACTCTCTCATCCTGCTCACCTTCTATTTAATGGAATTCTGAGTCAGAATGTCACCTCCCCAACTAGAATCAAAACCATACATGGGTGGAAGACTGGGAGCTGAAAAAAAATAGAGTTCAAGTAAGTTCATCCATTGCTTTACAGATAAACTCAGATAAGTTAAGTAATTTTAGAAGGTTATTCAGCCCAGTAGTGCTGTCTTAGTTACCTCATACTTCTGTAACAAAAATACAAGTGGGTGGCGTTAAAGAACACAAATTTATTTCTCACAGTTCAGGAAGCCAGAAGTCTGAATTCAGGGTGTGGTTCTAGGGGAGATCCTCCTTTGTCTGTTTTAGCTTCTAGTAACCAGCAATCCTTGGAGTTTCTGGGCTTGTAGATGTATCTGCAGTGTGTGTCTGTCTTCATATGTTATCTTTCCCTGTGTTTTTCTCTGTGACTTTTCTGTTCTTTTTATAACTAGGAAGTTTCCTTCATGGCGCAGTGGCTAAAAGCTCAGCTGCTAACTGAAAGGTCAGCTAGTCGAATCTACCAGCCACTCCTTGGAAACCCTGTGAGGCAGCTCTACTCTGTCCTATAGTGTCGCTGTGAGTTGGAATCGACTCAATGGCAGTGAGTTTGGTTTTTGATTTTTTATTCTGTTTCGTAATTAAGTAGTTTAGAACCTTCCCTGCTCTGTTACGATCTCATTAACGTAATGAAAGAAAATCTTATTTCCAAGTAGGATCACATCCACAGGTGTTGTAGGGGGCATTATTTCAGTACATATTTTGGGGGGAGCACAATTCAATTCATAACAAATGCCAAAACCAAGACTGAAACTCTGTCTTTGGATCTTAGGCCAGTATCATGTACCCTAGACCTTAGACCTTAGACCGACAGAGTGTTAAGCCTATAAGAATCTGCAGTTGTAGCCATTTCCATTCTTTTACTCCCGACAGCCTCTAAGCCTTGAATCCAGAAAGGCATTCACTGACTGACCAAGCACTTCAAACTTATTAAGGTCCAAGGGAGGTTTCCTTCCAAATGAATATCCCTGTAGGAATAATTTCACATGAGGGAGGTCATAGGTGAGGGCCTGGTGTCAAAATTGATCCATCAAGCATGAATAAGTAGCATATGATTACTTTTATTTTTTTCTCTGTTGATGTAATAATAAATTGCTTTAGGCTCAAGGGATTTGTTGCAGCTTGAATTCTGCTATGGAAAATTTCATTAGTCTATTAGGAATGAAGTGCTACTCTAAAAGAGGTGTGCAAATGATGTCTGATACTGAGAAAACAACCTGCAGATCTAGTCATTTACATGGAAAGTAGATGAAGCCCTAGAGTTGGGACCCGGTTTAGTTTTGGACATCATTGAAAAAAGAGAAGCACTTATCAGATGCTGGAAACCAAATAACATTATTATTGAATCAGTTGTAATTTTAGAACTGAAAGGAACAACAAATGTAATATAATTCCCAATTCTCCTTACTAGAATTACTCCATCTGCCACACTGGTGCCTAAATCATCTCTCTAAAACAGTGGTTTTCCAAGTGTGGAGCCTCAGCATCACCTATGAACTCGTTAGAAATGAAAATTCTCAGGCTGCACCCCAAATCTACTGAATAAGAAACTTTGGGGGGAGGGGCAGAAATCTGTGTTTTATTAAGCCTTCCAGGTGCTTCTGATGCCTGCTATTGTTTAAGAACTGCTGCTCTAAAATCTAAATCTCTTTGTCACACTGGTTGCATATATCAGGACTATGTTGTTTGCAAGCATCAAGAACACAAATTAGTTTAAGCGTAGAGGTTGTGTATTGGCTCCCATACCTGGCAATCATAGGGTACAGCTCACTGTAGCTCTGATGGTATCATTGTGACATGGTTTCTCTCCAGGTCTTGGGTCTGTTTTCCTCACGGTTGTTTTCTGTTTAGGCAGGTCCTTTACATGTAGTAGTAAAGAAGGCCACTGGCAGCTCTGCACTAACATGATCTCATAGGTCTCTTTCTGTATAGCAACAGTCAAAGTACTGGGAAATTCCTCTCATTGGCCTCTTGCCCATCCTTGAATTAATCACCGTGGCCCATTGTATGGAGTATACTGATTAATCAGATCTGTGTCATTTGTTCAGCCTGGAACCTGCGAGTGATATCAGCATCACCTAAAACACATTTACTGAGAGTGCAAGAGCAGTATTTTCTCAAAGAGATATGAACTAGAAAGAAAAAAAAAAAGAGAGAGAGAAGTTCATTATGAAATCATTCCCCTAGAAGGTCAAGTGTTTATTCCTTACAATGGCCTATGAGTTTTTAATATCAGTGGTGTTTAACACCATCTGCATATTAGAACAATTTAGGTAGTGTATCCTTCATTTTCTCAGGACAGATGGCCTATTCAACAGGAATAACGGCAGATAATTTAATAAAGTTACTATTTAAAGAGGTGTGGTAGGGTTATGGAGGCACCAAGAAAAAAAAAAAAAGATGGTCAAGTATTCAGCAACATTAGCAGCAAGAATCCATTACTACCGCAGGCCAGAAGAGGCGAAAGGAGGGACCAGTGCTACTGGAGCCCGGTGAAAGTCATGGCCATGGCAGTGGCCACCGAGGAAACACCACCACTCTTAGAACCTCAGCTACGCAGGGTGAGAGGAAAGAATACTCCAATATCCCTCTCTTTCTTCTTCCATTGGTTTTCCTCTTTGGTCGAATCCAGTGGGAAGGCAGAGCATAATGGATCTGGGGTGAAGCAGCTTTTAGTTATCCACCTCCCATCATGTAAATCAGGGCAGAGAATAAATGCGGGTGAAAAAACAAATGAAGCATAATCAGCACTCATAGTTTTGAAAAAAAAAAAAAAAAAAACACCACTGCTTGGGCTGTACCCCGAAGAGATTCTGATTTAATTAGTTGGAGATGGACTTAGGTATTTGTGTATATTTTTAATATAAATTTTTAACCTGCACAAACAGAAGTCACAAACTATAAGTGTAGAACTTGATGAATTATCACAAAATGAAAACACCCATGTAGCCACCATGTAGATTAAGAGACATAACATTGTTGGCATTCTAGGAGCCCTCCCCAACTCTTGCTTTGTGTCATCTTCCAGTCACTATCCTGTACTTTCCCTCCAAAGGCAATGACCATCCTGATTTCAGGCACTATAGATCAGTTTACTCGTTTTCAACTTTGTATACATAGTGTGGAAACCCAGGTGGCGTAATAGTTAAGAGCTATGGCTGCTAACCAAAAGGTCAGCAGTTTGAATCCACCAGGCGCTCTTTGGAAACTCTATGGGGCAGTTCTACTCTGTCCTATAGGGTTGCTACGAGTCGGAATTGACTCGATGGCAATGGGTTTGGTTTGGTTTTGGTATACATAGTGTACAAGTATCATATAGTACCTATTCTTGTGTGTCTTTCTTCTTTCAGTCAACTAGATTCCATTCTATCTAGGTATTTATGTAAAAGAGATCTTGGAGCAGCGCTGCGGTATGACTGTCTGTGATGAGGCAGTATATGCCCTGGCGAAAAGAAGAGTGTTTTCTTCTGGTCCCTTTCAAGGGAAGAGTCACTTTCTATTTTGGATCTTAACTAAAAATAGAATCCTATTTTGCAGCCCCCTCCTCCCCCCAGTCAGGCAGTTACCAGCCTCACAGCATTAGATAGGCAACACTTGGCAGAACTGATATTCTTCACCCCTTCAAACCCGGTGTAGGGTAGCCTACGTCAGGGATTCAAAGAAGTCTAAGCCAATGTCCCCAAGATTAGATGGACAGGAATGATGATGAAAAATGGTTCACTCCATCAGATGGTATAAGACGAATGTGAAAGGAGTGGTGTTGTCTGTAGATACTATACATTCTTTCAAAGACCTTACTTCCAGAAGGGAAGCATGACTGCTTCATCAGTGAGTCAGAGGTCCCAAGAAACATTCTGTGTGGACAGGTTGTTCAAGTCTTATGACTAGTTAATGATTGTAACAGGTTGAAATGACATAATAAATGTTGCTTTTGAGGGTAAAGAAAAGGTACCATGTAAATGCAGAACTTAGCAATTTCTAGGCATACACAGTAGGCATTTAGACCTTACCTGTTTCTATAATTCACCTGTCCATTAAAAACTGGGACAAAGAATTCAGAAGGTCCATTATAAAGAAGGAAGACTCTTTAATACACACATACTGAGCATGAAGGATGGAACTATTATCTGTAACTCAATCAAGCCATATTTAATTTCAAGTGATGGACAGTAATTTCAAGTTTTAAATCCAAATGAGACTTTGTTAACTCTTTATACCAAGTCAGCGTTGTGTGACTAGGGCCACAATGTTGTGCCGAGTGGCTAAAATCTAGTTAGTCCCTTTTTGGAGCCAGAAAATATATTTAGAACTTAGCTTGAGGAGAATGATGTGTGACAGGGACTTCTCTAAAGGGACCCCTATATTTTTTAAAAGAGAAATATTTGTGAAATAGAATCGGCTTTGTCCATAAAATTCTGCGTAAATACCAGCCTTGCAACGGCATCGATTAGATGCTCAGAGGCAATGCCCTCCTGGTTGAGGCCCTTAAACTCCTAAAGTATCACTAGACTCTTTCTTTAAGTGGTGGTTCATAAGCTGCCTTGTTTTAATTATACATAAAATCATGCAGATTAAGTGAATTCCTAGCAGAAGCTCTGACTAGAGAACTACTGCAGCTAATAACTTCTCTGGGACCCCTGGATCTGGAGAGCATTGCTTCGAATTATGCAATTTGCTATGAATCTTTCCTAGAGCAACTTTTTTTTTTTCTTTTCTTAAATGAGTTGACAGTCTTGTACCACACATCTATAATATAAAAAATGAAATTGTTTTCAGGTTTATTATTCAGGAAAAATCCTATTTTTTTTTTAGCTATTTTGGGGAATGTGACAGTCAGCATTCGCTTCTCATGGATGATATTCCATTATTGACAGAAACAATATAAGCCCTCATGACTGAGATGATGCTAAAGGGCCCTGAAGGAAAGCACACTATCACCAACTTCCCTTAGACACTAAGTCAGTGTCCTTGCCTGCCAACCACTCTGTCTGAATCCCCTTTACCTGGGGAGGTAAGGTTTGAACAGATTAAGGAGACTTAGATGAGGATAGGTAAATCTATCAGTTCAAGAAATATTTCCAATACAATCTGAATGACGGTAGTGGCTTTTAATAAGCAGTTCCCTCCATCAAAGAGATGATGAGATGCCAGTGTCTGCTATGTCCAGGAGATTAGGACACGGCAATTTTCAAAATTTTTAAGCAGATGCTTTTGGAGAATATGAATGTGAAGTAGGGGATATGAAGTTTATGTAGCAGTTTTCCCCACGTGTCCATCCTTGAACCAGTGTAAGTCTATGGTGCCACTTTCAATGGTCTGTAATAAAGTGAAAATGTTATTAGTTCTTCATAATGCTGGTATTCATTTTAATATTTAATATTTCTACTTTTTTGGTTTTAAAATTATTCTTTTATGAAATATTGTGATGGTATTTGGTAAAGGTTGATATTGTTGGCATTGCTGTTGTCTTACTAACACTCTTACCTGAGAAAATTTCAAAAGCAGACAACTTATGTTAGTTGTCATAAAAATAAAATAAAATAAATTGTGGTCTGTGAGTAGCAAAAGACCAGGAACTACTATTTCAGAGAAATAAATGGAGAATCCTTGTGTTTCCACTGTCGACTGTAATGTGCAAGTATATTGGAGGACAAAGGGAAAGTGAATTTATTTTCAAGTTGCATTCTCAAGTGACAACTTCTTTAGAATGTCATCCTTCTGTTGGTTGGTGTTCTTGGGGGAAGGATTTCCAGGAATATCCTCTAGTTTTGCACCTGTCCTTGTTGCCTCACAGACAGCACAAGGAACAGTTGCTACGAATTGGTCTGATTTTTGCATGGCTGTGATTAGTGTGCATAGATATAGCTGGATCTCCTGTGTTTTGCCTTCCATGTGGTCTGAGTGCTAAGAGGATCCACCCCAGGGGTGGATCTGACCATGATTCCCTTGTCTCTTTCCTTCTGTGCTATCTATTCAAATGTTTAGCTGCAATCCATGTTTCTGTACAATGGGAGAAGTCATACTCTTAAATAGGATTGGAGCCAGATTTGGGGGATTTGAGGATCATGATACATTGTTATTCTAATTTGTTATATCATTGTTTCTTATTTATATAACTCTCTAGGGAAAATTGGGGGTGGGGGTAGAGAATAGAAACTCACTTACACATTAACACATAATATTCCAGTAACTGGTCAAATGTCTACTCGGCTCTTCTTTTCCAAGCAGAGATTTCTATAATACTCAGACCAACTTTCTGAGATTATTAATGGCTGATTTCGTGCTGCCTTTTCCGTTGTAAACCCTCTCCTTACTCCATTAATCTGTTTATCCCTCCCTCCATCATCACCATTTTCCTAATAGATTTGATTCTTATAGCATATATTATGCTTCATTGCAAAATGTTGGTAGAGATTTATGTGTCTTCTAACAGACTATAAAGCCACGGATGTGAGGGCTGAATTTCATTTATCTTTTTATCTCCAGCAGTTGTCACTGTGCCTGACATGTGGTAAACATTCAGGGAAATTTGTTGAATGAGGACAGGAAGGAATAAATGAGTGAATTAATTAATTTCATCAAATTTGATATCCAGGCAGTTACACTGAAAGTTTAAAATTATGTCAGGGGATGTAATCACCCTTGTTTTTAACCTTCAATTCCCTGTAATCCTAGTTCTGTGAGCTGCTAACAGGGGCTTTCTTTTCTACACCTCCTGGCTTCGCAGATTGAGTTTCCTTTGCTTTGAGATGCTTTGGAATGAAAATGTCAGCCATTTCCACTGAAGCCATAGCCAATGTTTTCTCTTGCCTTTGTGATGATGTCCTATGATTTTTTGTTTTTGCCTTTCAAAGCAATGTGACAAATATCCTCTCAAATAAATTAACACCCTCATCTGGTCTGACTTCATTTGACAGTAATGGCAAGTTCTATTCCAGTGCATAGGTTAATTGACATCACACAGGAATCCAAACATGCATACTGTATTTTCATTCCAATACCAAGTACTGAAAATGGCAAAGTCTTCTTATTTTCTTCATAGCACATCTGTTTGCCTTCTTAGGAATTCTTTATAATTAGTCTGATGTAGGTCACTTTTTAATGGGGCATAATTGATGTTTTATTGGGGGACTGTCCTGTCCATGGGAAGATATTTAGTAGCATCAATGGCTTCTATCCACTAGATGGCAATAACAGCCCCCTCAGTTACGTTAAAGTTGGAATCGACTCGACGGCCCTGGGTCAGTTGTGTTAAAGTCTCCAGACGTTGCCGTGTGTCCCGTTGGAGGCAAAATTACTTCAGTTGAGAACCATCATCCTCTTGGATTCTTTTGCTTTCTAAGAGATTAAATTCCCAATTAAGACTTGTTAGTTCCTTTACCATTTCTTAAGCAAGTCTTCTGACCACCACACTTCTCTCCTCAGGGACTAGAGTATGTGGTACAGAAGTAATCCATAATCCATTTCCTCCTTCTCGTCAACAAGCTATCATAAAATGTTTTTTTTTTTCTCTCATCTTTTATCTTTAAATACCTTCTGTTTATTAGACTTCTGCCCTCAGGTGAATGGGTCCCATAGCAAATGAATGTTGCTGTTAAGTGCCTTTGAGTTGGTTCTGACTCATAGTGACCCTATGTACAACAGATTGAAACGCTGCCCAGTCCTGTGCCATCCTCATAATCATTACTATGTTTGAACCCATTGTTGCAGCCACTCCGTCAGTCCATCTCGTTGAGGGTCTTCCTCTTTTTTGCTGACCCCCTGCTAAGCATGATGTCCTTCTCCAGGAACTGGCCCCTCCTGATAACATGTCCAAAGTATTGGGGGATCTACAAGAGAATCCCTTTCTTTGTCTTTCCTCTTTTCTAGAGGCCATCCACATTACTTGACTCACGGTCCCATTCCTCCATTTGCAAAGACAAAGACAACAATGGTGGTCGTAGCCATTCTCATGTTGCCATCTCTCTGGTTCTCTTTTCACTTGTCGTATCTCCCTCTAACCACAGCTGGCAAAAATTCTTGGATTTTAAGAAACTTGGATGATATTGGGCCCACCCAGATAACTCAGGTGGAGTAGTGGTTAAGTGCTATGGCTGCTAACCAAAGGGTTGGCAGTTCGAATCTGCCAGGCGCTCCTTGGAAATTCTATGGGGCAGTTCTACTCTGTCCTGTAGGGCCACTATGAGTCGGAATTGACTCGACGGCGCTGGGTGGTGGTGGTGAAGATAACTCAGGGCAATCTAAATCAGGTTAACTTAGTGCGTGAGCTTTAATAATTAGCATTTATCCCTAAGACCAGTAAGATTTGAAGCTCTACTGGTAGTAGAATCACAAATTGTTGGATAGAAATTGTACTTAATGATGAGTGATTCCCAAACCTGCATCATATTCTCTAGAGAAAAAAATGAAATAATATCCAACCAAGCAAACCTGCTGTACGGTGGCATCACTAGGGTTGGTATCTCCCAGTGCAGGAACTCATGATGTTATTACCCCCTCCCCCATGGACTTCCTCCTGTACCAGACTATACAGAATAGTAATGTTTTTTGTACTAATGTTACTCATAAATTGTAATTCCCATATATCACTGAAGGTAACGGCAATAGTAGTGACATAAACAACTAGCAAAATTAAAATTATACCTTTAAATTACGTCATATGCACAGCCTAAATGTATTTACACTTACATAGTTTCCTGTGGTTAAAGTGAAAATTTGCTAAAAAGCAATAGAATTTATAGCAAAAACTACATCAAAATTATGTTCATTTTAACATCAAACTTTACTGTTGTATGAGATACATTAACGGATTAGGTTTGCATAATCAATAACAACACAAATAAGGTAGAAGTTGCAGACAAATGCATATGAAATTATATTCATAAATGAGATACCGTAAAAATAAACAGGAACAAATACACAAGCATTTTGGCACTTAGTGAACATCTCAACTAAATCAGAACTTCCCTTTCCTAGCTTTCAGAGCTTTGACCTTGTAAATGACTTCATTGAAGTCAATGAATTTTACAAACTCACTTTTTTTTTGTGGTTGAGATGAAAGTTTACAGCTGAAGTTAACTTCTTATACAAAAATTTATACACATATTGTTATGTGACACCAGTTGCAATCCCCATAATGTGACAGCACCCTCCCCCTTTCTACCCTGAGTTTCCCCTATCTTTTTTTTTTTTTATCCAACCAGCTCTTTTCCCTTTCTGTCTCTCATCCTGCCTCTGGACAGGAGCTGCTCATTTAGTCTCGTATATCTGCCTGAACTAAGAAGCACACTTCTCTTGAGTACTATTTCATGTTTTATATTCCAGTCTAATCTTTGATGAGTTGGCTTCTTGAATGGTTTTAGTTCTGGGTTAACAGAGCGTCCAGGGGCCACGTCCTCCAGTCTCAATCAGACCATTAATCTAGTCTTTTTTACTTTGAATTTAGTTCTGCACCACAATTTTCTCCTGCTCCATCAGGGACTTTGTTATGTTCCCTGTCAGGGCAGCCATTAGTGGTAGCCAGGTACCGTCTTGTTCTTCTGGTCTCAGGCTGATGGAGTCTCTGGTTTTGGGGGCCCTTTTTGTTTCTTGGACTAATATCTTCCTTGTGTCTTTGGCGTTATTCATTTTCCTTTGCTCCAGGTGGGTTGGGACCAATTGATGCATCTTAGGTGGACGCTCACTAGCTTTTAAGACCCCCAGATGCCACTCACCAAAGTGGGATGCAAAACATTTTTTTAATAAACTTTGTTATGCCAGTTGACCTAGATGTCCCTTGAAACCATGGCCCCAGACCCCTGCCTCTGCTACTCAGGCCCTCGAAGTGTTTGGTTGTGTTCAGGAAACATCTTGCTTTTGATTTAGTCTAGTTGTGCTGACTTCCCCTATATTGTGTGTTGTCCTTCCCTTCACCTAAGATAATTCTTGCGTACTATCTAGTTAGTGAATTCCCCTGTCCCTCTCTACCTGCCCTCGTAACCATCAAAGAATGTTTTCTTCTGTGTTTAAACCTTTTCTTATAACAGTGGACTCATACAATATTTGTCCCTTTGCAACTGACTAATTTCACTCAGCATAATGCCTTCTAGATTCATCCATGTTGTGAGATGTTTTGCAGATTCATCATTGTTTTTTGTCATTATGTAGTATTCCACTGTGAGTATATACCATAATTTATTTATTCATTAATCTGTTGTTTCCTAGGTTGTTTCCATCTTTTTCTATTGTGAACAGTCCTTCAGTGAACATGGGTGTGCATATATGTATTCCTGTGACAGTTCTTATTTCTCTAGGATATGTTCCAAGGAGTGGGATTGCTGGATTGTATGGTAGTTCTATTTCTAGCTTTTTAAGGAAGTGCCAAATCGATTTCCAAAATGGTTGTACCATTTTACATCCCCACCAGCAGTGTATAAGTGTTCCAGTCTCTCCATGACCTCTCCAACATTTATTATTTTGTGTTTTTTGGATTAGTGCCAGCCTTGCTGGAGTGAAATGGAATCTCATTGTAGTTTTGATCTGCATTTCTTTAAGGGCTAATGATTGCGAGCATTTCCTCATGTATCTGTTAGCCATGTGAATGTCTTCTTTGGCGAAGTGTCTGTTCGTATCCTTTGCCTATTTTTAAATTGGGTTATTTATCTTTTTGTTGTTGAGGTTTTGCAGTGTCTTGTAGATTTTAGAGATTAGACCCTGATCAGATATGTCACAGACAATTTTTTTTTTCCCAGGCTGTAAGTTGTCTTTTTACTCTTTTGGTGAAGTCTTTTGATGAGCATAAGTGTTTGATTTTTAGGAGCTCCCAGTTGTATAGTTTCTCTTCTGTTGTTTGTGGATTGTTGTTGTTAGGTGCTGTCGAGTCATTTCTGGCTCATAGTGACCGTATGTGCTACAGAATGAAACTGCCTGGTCCTGCGTCATGCTCACAGCTGTTGTTACGTTTGAGCCTATCTTTGCACCCTCTGTGTCAGTCCATCTTGTTGAGGGTCTTCCTCTTTTTCTCTGACCTTGTACTTTACCAAGCATGATGTCCTTCTCCACTTTGTGCATCTGTGTATTGTTAGTTATGATTTTATTCTGTTTATGCCATGTATTAGGGCTCCTAGTGTTGACCCCATTTTTTCTTCTATGATCTTTATTGTTTTAGATTTTGTATTTAGGCCTTTGATCCATTTTGAGTTAGTTTTTATGCATGGTGTGAGGTATGGGTCTTGTTTCATTTTTTTTGCAAATGGATCTCCAGTTATGCCAGCACCATTTATTAGAAAAACTGTCTTTTCCACATTTCATGGACATTGGGACTTCGTCAAATATCAGCTGCTCATAGGTGGGTACATTTACAAATGGATTCTAAGTTCTGTTCCTTTGGTCTGTGTATGTGTTGTTGTAGCAGGTTGTTTTGACTACTGTGGCAGTATAATAGGTTCTAAAATCAGGTAGTGTGAGGCCTCTCACTTTGTTGTTCTTTAGTAATGCTTTACTTATCCAGAGCCTCCTCCCTTTCTATATGAAGTTGGTGATTTGTTTCTCCATCTTGTTAAAAAATGTCATTGGAACTTGGATCGGGATTGTATTGTATCTGTAGATCCCTGTGGGCAGAATAGGCACTTTAACACAATGTTGAGTCTTCCTATTCTTGAGCAAGTTGTGTTTTTCCACTTACGTAGGTCTCTTTTAGTTTTATGCAGTAGTGTCTTATAGTTTTCTTTGTATAGGTTTTTTACATCTCTGGTTAGATTTATTCCTAAGTATTTTAGCTTCTTGGGGGCTATCGTAAATAGTATTGATTTGGTGATTTCCTCTTCAAAGTTCTCTTTGTTGGTGTAAAGGAATCCAACTGATTTTTGTATTTTTTTCTTGTATCCTGATAGTTTGCTGAAATCTTCTATTAGTCCTGGTTGTTTTCTTGTGGATTCTTTGGGGTTTTCTGTGTATAAGATCATATCATCTGCAAATAGGGATATTTTTACTTCTTTCTTACCAATTTGGATGACTTTATTTCTTTTTCTTGCCTTGCTGCTCTGGTTAGGACCTCCAGCACAATGTTGAATAAGAGTGGTGATAAAGGGCATCCTTGTCTGGTTCCCATTCTCAAGGTGAATGCTTTCAGACTCTCTCCATTTAGGATGATGTTGGCTGTTGGCTTTGTATAAATGCCCTTTATTATGTTGAGGAATTTCCTTCTATTCCTATTTTAATGAGAGTTTTTATCGTGAATGGGTGTTGGACTTTGTCAAATGCTTTTTCTGCATCAATTGATAAGATTGTGTGTTTTTTTTCTTTTGTTTTATTTATGTGATGGATTACATTGATTGTTTTCTAATGTTGAACCATCCCTACATACCTGGTATGAATCCCACCTGGTCATGGTGAATTATTTTTTTGGTATGCTGTTGAATTCTATTTGGCTAGAATTTTGTTGAGGATTTTTGTGTCTAAGTTCATGAGGGATATAGGTCTCTAGTTTTCTTTTTTATGGTGTGTTTATCTGGTTTTGGTATCAGGGTTATGCTGGCTTCATAGAATGAGTTTAGGAATATTTCTTTCTTTTCTATGATGGGAAATACCTTTAGTAGTGGTGGTGTTAACTCTTCTCTGAAAGTTTGGTAGAATTCTTCAGTGAAGCTGTCAGGGCCAGGGCTTTTTTTTGGGGGGGGGCGGGTTTGAATTACCTCTTCAGTCTCTTCCTTTGTTATAGGTTTATTTAGTTTTTCTACCTCTGTTTGTATTAATTTAGGTAGGTAGTGTGTTTCTAGAAATTTATCCATTTCCTCTAGGTTTTCAAATTTGTTGGAGTACAGTTTTCCATAGTATTCTGTTATGATGCTTTTAATCTCAGTTGAGTCTGTTACGATATCACCCATCTCATTTCTTATTCTGGTTATTTGCTTCCTCCCCTGTTTTCCTTTTGTCAGTTTGGCAAATGGTTTATTGACTTTGTTGATCTTTTCAAAGAACCAGTTTTTGGTCTTGTTAACTCTTTCAGTTGTTTTTCTATTCTCTATTTCATTTATTTCTACTCTAATTTTTATTATTTCCTTTCTTTTCATGCCTGAGGGCTTCTTTTGCTGCTTCCTTTCTAGTTCTTTGAGTTGTAGGGTTAATGTTTTGACTTTGGCCCTTTCTTCTTTTTGGAGGTATGCATTTACTGCTATAAATTGGCCTCTGAGCACTGCTTTTGCTGTGTCTCAAAGGTTCTGGTAGGATGTGTTTTTGTTCTCATTTGAGTCTATGAATTTCTTTATTCCACCCTTGATTTCTTCTATAACCCGGTAGTTTTTGAGCAAGGTGTTCAGTTTCCATCTATTTGTTTGTTTGTTTGTTTTCCTTCCTTTTTCTGTTATTGATCTCTACTTTTATGGCTTTATCATTAGAAAAGATGCTTTATAATATTTCGATGCTTTGGATTGTGTTACAGCTTGCTTTGTGGCTTAATATGTTGTCTATTCTGGAGAATGTTCCATGTGCGCTGGAAAAGAAAGTATACTTGGCTGCTGTTGAGTGGAATATTTTGCATATGTTGATTGTGGCCTTTAGATCTTCTGTGTCTTATTGGGAAACCCTGGTGGCATAGCGGTTAAGTGCTACAGCTGCTAACCCAAGGGTCGGCAGTTCAAATCCACCAGGTGCTCTTTGGAAACTCTACAGGGCAGTTCTACTCTGTCCTATAGGGTCACTATGAGTTGGAATTGACTTGACAACACTGGATTTGGTCTTGATTTGGGTGTCTTATTGAGCTTCTTTTGAGATGTTCTGTGCTTCACCAAAAGTGGTATGTTAAAGTCTCCTACTGTTATTGTGGAGCTGCCTGTTTCTCTTTATTTTTCTGTCTTATGTATTTCGGAGCCCTGTCCTTGGGTACGTAAATATTTATTATGGTTATGTCCTCCCTAGGGTATTGACCCTTTAATCATTATATAGTGTCCTTCCTTATACTTTGTGATGGATTTTGCTTTAAAGTCTATTTTGTCAGAGATTAATATTGTCACTCCTGCTCTTTGATTGTTATTTGCTAGATATATTTTTTCCATCCTTTTAGTTTTAGTTTGTGCCTTTGAGTCTACGGTGTGTCTCTTGTACGCAGCATCTAGATGGACCTTGGTTTTTTTAAATCCATTTTGCCACTCTCTGTGTGTCCATTTACATTTAGTGTAACTTTTTTTTTTTTTGATAGGTATGAGTTTAGTGCTGTCATTTTGATATACTTTTTTTGGGTGTTGTTGACAGTTTCTTTGTTCCACTTAATTTTTTTGTGCTGAGTCATTTTTCTTTATGTATTTTCTTTTCATCTTTTTTATTGCTGTTGATTTTGTATTTGCTGAGTCTTTATGTTTTTCTTCTTTTTTTTATTTTGATGTATAGGATTGTTAGTTTCCTTTGTGGTTATCTTAATATTTACCTCTATTTTTCTAAATTTAAACCAACCTTTTATTTCTTGATATTGCCTTGACTTCCTCTCGCTGTGAAAGTTCCATGACTACATTATCTAGTCCCTCTCTTGTTTTAATGTTGTCATCTTTTACATGTTGATGTCTCTGTTTCCCTATGTTCAGGGTTTTAGCTTTGATTTATTTTTGTGACCTCTCTATCTGGGTTGATATCTGGTTGTTCTGTCCTATATTCTAGTATTCAGTTGTTATCTGATGTTATTGATTTTCTAACTGGAGGATTCTCTTTAGTATTTCTTATAATTTTGGTTCGGTTTTTACAAATTCCCTTAACTTCTGTGTATCTGGAAGTGCCCTAACTTCACCATCATTTTTGAGAGACAGTTTTGCTGGATATATAATTTTTGGCTAGCAGTTTTTTTTTCTTCAAGGTTTTATATATGTCATCGCATTGCCTTCTTGTCTGCACAATTCCTGCTAAGTAGTCAGAGTTTAGTCTTATTGACTCTCCTTTGTAGATGGCTTTTCTTTTATCCCTAGCTGCTCTTAAAATTCTCTCTTTATCTTTGGTTTTGGCAAGTTTGATTGTGTCTTGTGACTTTTTTTTGGAATTTACCCTTTGTGGGGTTCATTGAATTTCTTGGATAAATGTTTTCCTGTCTTTTACAATATCAGGGAAGTTTTCTGCCAACAAATCTTCAAAAATTTTCTCTGTATTTTCTGTTATGCACCCCTGTTCTAGTACTGCAGTCACTGATAAGTTATTCTTTTCGATATAGTCCCACATAATTCTTAGAGTTGCTTCATTTTTTAAAATTCTTGTATCTGATTTTTCATCAAATAATTTGGTGTCAAGTGGTTTATCTTCAGTCTCACTAATTCTGACTTCCATCGCCTCAATTCTGCTCCTATGACATACTATTGAGTTGTCTAATTCTGAAATTTTATTGTTAATCTTTTTGATTTTTATTTGCTATCTCTCTGTGGATTCTTGCAGCCTGTTAAATCTGTCATTTTGCTTTTGTATAACCTTCTTAATTTCTTCTTTTGCTTTGTCTGTGCGTTCCTTGGTCTGGTCTGCTTTTTGCCTGATCTCCTTCCTGATCTTTTTAAGAGCTCTGTATGTTAATCTTCTGAATTCTACCTCTGGTAATTCCAAGGCCCTATGTTCCTCTGGGAGGTTTTCTGGCTCTTTGTTTTGGTCATTTGCTGAAGCCATCATGGTCTGCCTCTTTATGCGATTTGGTATTGACTGTTGTCTCTGATCCATCAATAAGTTATTATATTTATTTATTTTATGTTTGGTCACTGTCCTAGCTTATTTTGTTCTGTTTTATTGTGCCCCAATAAGCTGGTCACGTGAGCTACTTTGATTATCAGCATCTTTGAAGCTCTCACATCCAGTAATCAAGGGGTTAGAGCTGCTACGAGGTATGTGAGCCCAGGAGTCCATTTAGTTTTCTTGTGTGGATTCAGCTCAGGCATCCAGGTCATTGCTTACCTAGTATGTGGTGCAGGCTTCATCTTCAGCCCTAGATGGATGGGGCTACATAGGGGTGACTGGAGCAGGCACAGGTATCCTGTGCAGTAGAGGGTTATGTGCTGAGCAAGGTGGAGGGTTGATGGCTATCTCTGAGTGGCTGGGTGGAAGGCATGTCCCTGTTCCATAGAGTGCATAGGTGAATGGGTTTTGGAGCCAGACTTTGGGCACCCAGTGCTGTTGGTTGCAAGGACTGGGAGGCACCACTTATTCTCAGACCCCTGCTATGGGTAGCTAGGTGGAGTAGGCTGAGCCTCCGGTCCTCAGGGCCCTGATGTGGGTAGGTGAGGACCCTGCTTAATGGGCAGGTTGGTGTCAAATGTCACAAATCTGTCACTCCCCCTTAGCTGTTGCAACTGAAAATAGCCTTTAGGTATATAGCCTCTTGTACTATGCTAATGCAAGCCTATGCTGCTTTTGAAATGGGCCCACACAGGTCCAGGCAGGGTTGAAAAGCATTCAAAGTCCATGGACCCCTTATGCCGATGCCTATGCAAAGAGGCTTTGCCTGCCCTGAGGTTCTGGCTTAGAGGAGCTGTCAGATTATTTTTTTCTATTTGTTATTTGCTTGTTAATTAGTTCCCTCTCCAAAGCTAGGAGCATGGGTCGGGGTGTGCAATGGGTCTCACTTCTAGCCCAGGGGTTGCAGCAATCAGTGAAGCTGGACTGGGATTGGAGCAGAGTGGGGAGGGGGCAGGTAAAGGGGAGAGAGGTACTTCCCAGAGAGAAAAGGGTTATGTTGATCCCGTGTGGGCTTGCACTTAACTTTTGCAGATCCTGTGCTGTTTCCCTCTGGCTCCAAGGCTTGTGTAGACACTCTGCTGCTTGGTTTCTCCCAGTGTGGAAAATGCACCCTGGGCATGACTGCTTGCCTCAGCCCACATGCATCAGCCAATCCAGCCTGCAGAGTGCTGACCAGGTCAGGTCAGGCAAATTCTCACTGCTTCTGAACTGTCTCTCCCACCCCCTGCTGGTCAGCCTGACTCCTCAACTTTGTCTTTGATGCTTAGGGCTCCTAGATTGTCACATACAATCAGTTCACTTGTTTTTTCGGGTCTTTGTTGTAAGAGGGACCACAGGAAGCATCTGACTATTCTGCCATGTTGGCCCCTCCTTGCCAACTCAGTTTTTAATGTGTCTCTATTATTTTAAAACACAATTCAAACTTAAACCCTGAAAATTTCATTCAAGTCAGATATGTATTTGCAAGACAGGCATTTTTTTTTAAAGAAAATTGTAAGAAGACTGAAATTTTTAAAGATTTAAGATTTTAGGTTTAAGTTATATTTCTAAACATGTATCAGGAAATGCTTCATGTTTTAGACTGTCAATTTCTCTAGTTATGAAAAAGTTATATAATCAATAATCTTTGTACAGGTAAGTTTATTATCAGTTTTAATCACAGACTAATATTGCTTAGATGTAATATTTCTTAGATTATACTAATACTAACAACAAAATTGTTTCATAAAGTCTTTCTACATTGCATTACAGCGTTATGAGTTACAGCATTATCACTAACTGAGCAGCAGCCTTTTTTGATTTTTCTCCTTTTCCTTTAATTACTACTTCGTTCACAAACACTACTTACCACAATATTGTAGCTAAAACACCAGAAATTTGACAAAATCAGCGAGTATAAAAACACCATCAGCAACGAAAACCATAGTGTGTGCTTGAAGCGCACGGAGATGAAACCACAGGATTCGAAGTGTCATCATAATTGCGTAATAATGGCAGCTCTGACCAGAGCATGGTAGAAGGTTGAAAAAATAAGTTGGCATACTGTTTTAGCCTTGTAGGTATATTGATAACGTGTAAGCTGGGCTCACACACAAAAAAAATTGTTGTCATAACTAACTACAGAGAGATTTTTATAAATATTAATTTCTGCTGAAATACTGCACAAAAAAATTATGGACAGTCATTTTGGTGTCACTCCCTCTGATAGTGTCACCAGGTGTGGTCCGTACCCATGCACCCCCTAGTGATGCCACCACTGCTATATCAGAATCTCTAGGGGAGACATCAAGGAATTTGGATTTTTAAACAACCTCCCCAGCGTCTGGAAAGACAAGCTGGCACGGGTCAGTGGGCTGGCTGTTGGAAATATAGCCGTGTCCTCATTTCCACGGAGTAAAATTGGGGTCTAAAAGAGTTAAGGGATTTTTCCTGAAGTTACACATTTAATGAACTAGAAGCCCTCAGCCTAAATACCTGCAGCCCAATCACCAAAGCCATGACAGTTTGGGGTCTAGGAAGGCATACAGTATATATCTTTTGACCAATGAAATGTTTCATGCACAAAGTTATGCCTTTTCCCTAAACATTTTTGGATTTGGCATTAAAAAATGACAATAACAACTAAAATAAGTTGCTTAAAGAGTTCATGTTATATGCCTGAGTAGCTAGATGCTGTCATTTGTGCCAAAGCACCTATGGACAATTTTCTGCCTCCATTGCAAGAGACAAAGACACCTGATCTAAATATCTCTGGCCTCTTGCTTTCTACGCTGTTTCTGCCTCCAACTTGGTCTATTGTGTTTGGAAGTGTTAGGCATTCCTGACCTTCCTTAGGCCTGTAATACATTCTCTGAAACCATTCCAGAGAATGGGGATTTGATTAGGGTGATGCATTTGAAATGTCAGAGGTCTTTCTACCTCATCTAAAGGAAATCTGGAACGTTGACAGCTGTGCTCAGAGATAATGGGAACTGAAGCAGATCTTCAGGAGCCCTAAACTACCTCTGTTATTCAGTCTTTCACTCTCCATTTTTTTTCCTTTGGATCAAACAGTGTAAGTAATGCGGATGAATTCATGAGGAAATACAGTTTTGCGTATGCTAAAATGTCTATCTAATCTTTACTTTCCTAGAAGAAATCTTATCATTTTTTTCTTTTCTCATAGATTCAGTAACCAAATGCCCCATATCTCCAACATTTTGTCGTAATACTTCTACAAGTAAACTAAGGTTTAGCATATTATGTTGACTTGGAAAATGTATTTGCTATACTCATTCTCTTCATCCAGCTATATATTTGTTGCTTTCCCTTGAGCTATTGTTATAACCCTCATCATCACTACAACCACAACAAATGCTGTATATTTAGTGTAACCCAGTGTTTCTCAACACTTTTTTCGTTATTGCTGCTTCTCTAAAGAATATTTTTAGACATGTTTTTCCTAGTTGTTATGTTGTCATTGTTACTAATCATCTATTTGATTCCAACTCATGGCGACCCCATGTGAGCAGAGTAGAACCGCTCCACTGACCTTTTAAGACTGTGACCTTCGGAAGCAGATCACCGGGCCCATCTTCTGAGGTGCCTCTGGGTGAGCTCGAACTGCCAGTCTTTTGGCTAGTAGTTCAGAACTTAACCATTTGTACAACCCAGGGACTCCCTAATTAGTACATCCCCTAGCACATTTTAATACCACAGATATACTATATATCTGTTTATGCACTCTCACCCTTTGGAGGACCACAAAGCATTATAATTTCTAATATTTTTATATCCCCCAAGATCCAATTTTTACTCCCTTAGGGAAAATATTGCCCACAATGAGATAATGGTATAATCTTTGTGTCAGGCAACTTATTACTTATTTTATGTTTATATTCGTAATATCTTCTGATTAATTGATTATTCCTGCTGTTCAAATGATCATTTCTTTAATGATGGATTAACTTAACACTGTTTCTACTCAATAGCAGCTTATACATAGTCTTCCATCCAAATGTCTTCACTAGCTTGATCCCCCCTCCCAACTCCTTTACCACACACACTTCTGCAGAACCCAAGCCATGAGAAATGAGAGGTGTCAGAACACTGAAGGGCTGGTAATATATCATACCACATAGCAAGTGTGCTATCTGTAATTGTAATGAGATTTTCAAATGTTAATCACTTTTTGTTTTTCTTATTGACTAGATAATAGTTCTGGAACCAGACTGAAAGAGAAACAAAGCTACCTGTCTCTGTTGTAAGAGCCAGGGGACTCCAGCTTTAATATTGTCTATGAATACGCTGTTTTCTATGTGCAATCAAGGAGCAGTTCTACCTGTAAAGCACATTTCCTAAGCAACAGGTAGTGCTGGCACAGTTTGTATTACTGGTATCCTCTGGAAGCATCATTCAAGTTATACTTTTAAAGCATATTTTTATTTATTAAAAATCAGTGGTTATTATATCCAAACCAATTTGCATTCTACACATGTGTGTTTTGCAACTTGGAGTTTTGAATATTTAATGGCATACAAGGGATATGTTTGGAACATGTGATGCTATACTCGGTGGCCACTGTTCTTTGGGACATGGGTAGACAGCTGACTTTGGGTTAGTATCCATGACTAGGTTGGCTAATTACTTCTTGGGAATTTGAGCTAAGAATAGAGACAAGAATCAGACAGTGGTAGACATTGCAGCCAAAAATTAAGTAGCGTGGTACTAGAATTAGCTTTATAAGAAAACCAAAGCCACAAGAACATTGACATTAAGGTAGAAGAAAAACAAGGAGCCTTGCAGCAGAGAGAGGGGTGTAAAAACATACTCTGGATCAGAGAGGAACAGAAACTAAAATCTGTACAGCCCCAGGGAGGAATAGATGGGATGAATTCCTGGCATTCTGTTTTTGCCATTAGACTATATGGATAACTTTGTGCCCTTTCAGTAAACCTATTAACTTAAACTTGTTTGATTGCAACTAAACTCTGGACTAGGCAAGGATTCTTTTTCCAAAAACCAATTCGAGATGAAACTATATCCCATTAGAACATAAGTTCCATGAGGTTTATCTGTCATGTTCACCACTGTATATCTAGTGCTTAGAGCAGTCAGCTCTTCCATAGCAGGCACTCCATAGAAATCTGAGTGATTAGCATGCTCGTGCATTACACTACCTGTGATGCCTTCTAGATGTTAAAATGAAGGTGTGGGAGGGCGCAAAGTGAAGGAATAATCTGAAGATAAGGAAATATATTTCATTTCGTGTCCCTTCTTCATTCTCATGATGTGAGGATTTTTATGTTTTATTTTGATTTTTGTTTTTAGATTTCAAGTAAGACACTGAACTTAGGCTGCCAAATGCTACTGTCTGCTATTCCTAGCAAACAGCATTCTAAGTGATCTTGGTGATTTAACAGGTTACGGACAATTTCCAAGGGAAGCACCCCATATACTCTTTACGTGTTGTTGTTAGTCAGGTGCCGTCAAATCGGTTCCGACTCATAATGACCCTACGCACAAAAGAATGGAACACAGCCTGGTCCTATACCATCCTTACAATCGTCGTTATGCTTGAGCTCATTGTTGCAGCCACTGTGTCAGTTCAGCTCATTGAGGGTCTTCTTCTTTCCTGCTGACCCTGTACTTTTCCAAGCATGATGTCCTTTTCCAGGTACTGATTCCTCCTGACAATATGTCCAAAGTATGTAAGACGCAGTCTCGCCATCCTTGCTTCTAAGGAGCATTCCGGTTGTACTTCTTCCGAGACAGATTTGTTCATTCTTTTGGCAGTCTGAGGTGTATTCAATATTCCTCGCCAGCACCACAATTCAAGGGTGTCAATTCTTCGCTCTTCCTTACTCGTCGTTTAGCTTTCACATGCATATGATGCGATTGAAAATACCATGGCTTGGGTCAGGCGCACCTTAGTCTTCAAAGTGACATCTTCACTTTTCAACACTTTAAAGAGGTCCTTTGCAGCAGATTTGCCCAATGCAATCTGTCATTTGATTTCTTGACTGCTGCTTCCATGAGTGTTGATTGTGGATCCAGGTAAAATGAAATCCTTGACATCAACCTCTTCTCTGTTTATCATGATGTTGCTCATTGGTCCAGTTATGAGGATTTTTGTTTTCTTTATATTGAGGTACAATACATACTGAAGGCTATATGAAGAAGAATGGGGCGTCAGGATTGGAGGAAGACTCATTAACAACCTGCATTATGCAGATGACACAACCTTGATTGCTGAAAGTGAAAAGGACTTGAAGCACTTACTAATGAGGATCAAAGACCACAGCCTTCAGTATGTACAGCACCTCAACATTCTCTACATAGTGCATAGAAAAGCACTTTTTAATGATACAGCACACTTCCTCAGACTTTTGGATTTCACAAACCATTAAATTTTCAAAAGAAATTTTGGAGATCAATACAGATTGCACATTTTCATTTATCCAAGTGAACACATTACCTACACCAAAAATAATAAGATTTACTATCGATATTATTTCATTGGAACAAAACGTTGTTAACAAAATTAGGTAGAAAGAATATAACCTCAGAATAAAGGACACCTGACAATGAAAATCTTTGGTTTAATGAAAAACTCACTCCATTGTTTTATTTTCCTTATTTCTCGCAATCTACAAAAACTTAAACCTTCACAAGACTAAGCTTTTCCTAACCTTTGATCCAAGATCGATAAGGGTTAATGGACTTTTAAATATTTCTTATGTCAGCTCAGATAACTTTTCCTCTTGACTTAACTTAGATCAACTCCTTCAGTACCTCATCATGATTTCGTGTAGATGAACCATGTTGGTTGGCAATTATAGGTGCTGTTGTAATAAACTCTTGGGTGCTAACTGAATGATTGGCCACTGAACCCACAAGCCGCTCCATGGGAGAAAGATGTGACAGTCTGCTTCCTTAGAGATTTCAACATTGGAAACCCAATGGGGCAGTTCTCTGGGTCACAATGAGTAGGAGTTGACTCAACAGCAACAGGCTTGTAATAAACAATAGCCATACTAAAATTTACTAAATAAATGCCATTTAGATGAAAGGTACAGTCTTTTAAAACATGACACTGATGAGGGAAATTACTATTTTTGATTATTTAATAATAATACTATGTGGCAAAACTGAGCTGCAAGTTAAGTCAGTGTCAATGGGACTGAAGTTGGTAGATTAAACCTCGTTGATTTTATCTTCTTGGTCATCACTATACGTTTGGTATGCCCCAGGTGTATTAGAAGAAAATGCTTCTTGACCAGAAAGGGACTGGGCCAAGGAGAATGAATGATGCTGTGTAACATCATCCATAGAAGCCTTGGCAGCACAGAGGTTAAGCACTTGGCTGCTAACTGAAATGCTGGTGATTCCAACCCACCAGCTGCTCCCAAGGAATGATGTCGCCTTCTGCTTCCGTAAAGATTTACAGCTTTGGAAACCCTGTGGGGCAGTTCTACTCTGTCCTGTAGTGTTGCTATGAGTCAAAATCGACTCGAGGACAATGGTTTTTTGTTTTTTTTTTTTTACCATCATCCATGCATAGTCACACTCCTGTGGCATTATATTAAGCATGTTTTCTGCCACTGGGATTTCAGACATTGCTGTGTATATACAAAGGGAAACTCCCGACCAATTATGGTATGTACCTCCCAAGATACTTGAATTATAATAACCTATAAAAAGTCCAATCTATGAAAATTCATTTTGCTATTAATTTTAAATGAGTTCTTGCCCAGATTGTCTCTCCTTTTAAGGGTCAAACACAGTGGATATTGAGATTCGACTGAACTGCTTTTTAAAAAATTTTAAGTATTACCTCAGCAGGCAACAGATGGCGGAAAAGCCATTTGATATCAGTTAAGTAACAATGTGCCCGGTACACAATATGAAGCACAGATGTTTATCTGGAATGGCTGTGAAGCTGGAAAATGAAAACTTGGAAGAAAACTATTGAGTTCCAAAACCTCTCCAGTGCCATATTGCAAACAAGCAGGCCAGCCTCCAAGGGGTAGTATTGATTCTTGGTTCTTTTATAATCTTCTAATAATAGAAGATTCACAAATGTGCTTGTGTGCAACACTAAAACCTCAAGTCAGAAATGTCTTTTTTTTTCTTTTGAGCAATGTTTCAATTAATACGGTTCATGAGAAATTCCTTTTCTTTCTTTTTCCCTGCTTGGTGTCTCTTTTGAGTTTTACATGCAACATTTTATTGTACCTCTCATGCATAAGGAGTCCTGGTGGCTCACTGAGTAAAGTGCTCAGCTGCTAACTAAAAGGTCAGCAATTTGAACCTACCAGCCACTCCCTGGGAGAAAGATGTGGCAGTCTGCTTCTGTAAAGACTTGGAAACTCTATGAAGCAGTTCTACTCTGTCCTGTAGGGTCACTGTGAGTCAGAACTGACCTGATGGCAGTGGCTTTGGTATTTTTGGGGGCTTCTCACGCATAGCATGATGAGACTACAAACTAATTCCCACGCATCTTCTCATTCCCTTTAAAGATGTATAGTTGGAGACATTTAAGTACCCCAGGTGTCCATGTCACAATTACCCTACATGGAACTTCTTTTCCTGCTGAATGGCTGTTTTTTTGTATGTTTGTTTTTTGTACTTGTTTACTTTTATTAATGAGTTAGCATTTTGTATTACACCTTTTCTGGAGGCTCTTCCTTACTGAGCAAGGAAGGAAAAATAATCAAGTGGGTTTGGCACTTCATAACATGAGCTCAAATGAAGTCATCTGCTCAAGGTGGGATTCCCTTTCCTACATGTGAACAGGCCTGCCTCTTACATTTGCAAGGCCTGCCTCTTACATTTGCAAGGCCTGGAGCAAGAGTACAAATGGAGAATTCCCAGTCTATTTCCCCTTCTCCTATCTTCTCTTCGCTGGTTCCAGCCCATAATGTAGAGTGCCAGAAGCATGTTTGGGGACATCTCAGAACGTAATCCAAGTTTTGTCAGCCAATGCCTTCTTGAAAAGAGCTGTCCCTTGAACCACATCTAGGTCATATTATTGTTGTTAGGTGCTTTTGAGTGGGTTCGGACACAAAGCTACCCTATGTACAACAGAACAAAACTCTGCCCGATCCTATGCCATCCTTGCAGTCATCGCTATGTTCAGCCTGTTTTGCAGCTACTGTGTCAACCCACCTCATTGAGAGTCTTCCTCTTTTTTGCTGACCCTCTACTTTGCTAAGCATGATGTCCTTCCCCGTGGATTGGTCCTTCCTAATAACCTATTCAAAGTACCCAAAAAAAAAATTATGTGAGATGAATTCTCGCCATTCTTGCTTCTAATGAGTATTCTGGCTGTACTTCTTCAAAAACAGATTTATTCATTCTTCTGGGAGTCCATGGTATATTCAATAATTTTTGCCAACACCATAATTCAAAGGTTTGAACCACCGATCTTTCAGTTAGCAGCTAAACACTTAGCCACTGTGCCACCAGGGCTCCTTCTTGTCTCTGCCAAAAAAACAAAAGCTAAACTTGTTGCCATCAAGTTGATTCTGACTCATAGCGACCCTATCGGACAGAGTAGGAATGTCCCGTAGTGTTTCCAAGGAGCAACTGGTGGACTTAAACTGCTGACCTTTTGGTTGGCAGCCAAATGCTTAACCACTACACCACCAGGGCTCATCTCTAGAGGGATGATATTTGCCCTTGTACATAAATGGATTGTTACAATATTAAATTGAGATCATTTTAATTCAATAATTATTAACTTTGGACTTGTACAGTACTTTTGCATATTATATATGGAAACCAATGCCCACTGTAAAATGCAACTTGAATGGGTTATTTACCTGAGTTCTTGGTTTTCTGTCTACATTTGAGGTGAGAAGAATAGGTTGTTAATATCTTTAGTAGGCACCCATAGTGTGGCCCTTCTTTTTAGCGGTGCCAGTTGCATCATTCCAGACTTAAGTTGCAGGAATTCGTGTGGATAAGTTACCTGTTTTAACCACAAACCCTGTTCTTGAGTGCTGTGGTACTTGAAATTCCTTTTGGTGAAAATTCAGTGCCTTTCAATTGTTCATGCCTTGCTGTTAATATTTGTCTTGACATTTGAAAGCTTGTCACAAAAAATGAATTTATTTTCAATACATTACCATTTGTGCAAATGCCTTTATCACCGAAGAGTGAAGATATAGACAGAATTTAAATGTATACTATCACGTGTGTTTTTAAAATTATTTTATTAATGCAGTTCAGAGCACAATTAACATAAATAATATTGCTTTTAGTCCACTGGTTCCCGAAAGCATTAAGATGCAAAAGCAGATCATGGAGGGAAAAGATTGTCAATAAGGTTAGAAAAAAATGTTAGCAGGTGGGCGCAAAATGTGTTTCAGCTGCTCCTGTAAATTTAACAAAAGAAAGAAGATCTGAGTTATGAGAGACCTTTTTGTTGTTGTTGTGTGTTTTTCCCGTTGGCTGAGTTTTCAGCTCATAAAGTATGCTTGCTGTCTGGGTAAACCATCTGCCATAGCTCCATTTTGGCTAATTTTCTTTTTTTGTCAATGACCATCCCACATGGAAAAAACCAACCATCATAGACAAGAGTTCAACTTGATGGGTGTTGTCATTCCAAAGCATGAAGACTTGGGAGGCACTTTATTTAAATTAAGAAGTGTCCCTTAAAATTGCAGTCCTTAGAACATCAGTTCTGTCAGGTTTCATGTTTACTGAATATAAAATGCATCTTCTGTAGAGCTGATCAGGGTCAGGGAAAAATATAACCACAGGATCACTGGTTGAAACATCTTAGCTACATTTCTAATGCACCTAGCTATCTCAAAGAAGTCTTGGTGGTGCAGTGGGTAAAGCACTTGACTGCTAACCCCTGGTTCTGTGATGGTTGGTATATGGTCCCGTCGATGGTTAGTTTTTTCCATGTGGGATGGTCATTTGAAACCACCAGCGACTCCGCAGGAGAAAGATGTGACGATCTGTTTCTGTAGAGATTTACAGCCTTGGAAATCCTGTGGGGTCACTATGAGTGGGAATTGACTCTATGGCAGTGGATTTGGTTTGATTTCAGCTAACCCAACAAGAATTAATGGCAAAGGAACTATATGTTTGTTTAATGCAAATAACTTATTTCCTTGACGTAAAAAGTTTAGCAAGACAATAAAATTCAAATACTTATTGAGATGTTGATACAAAGGAGAATGTAATCTTGACTAACATTTATTGGGTACTTAGTATGTACCAGTCTCTACTATGTTATACGGTTTCATCCTTACGACTAATCCTTGCAGATAAATACTATTATTATCTTTTATATTACAGATGAGGAATGTGAGGCAATGAGATGTTAGCCGATTATCGGTGAGGTAGTACATTTCAAAATAAAACTAGCAACCAAGAATAACATAAAAATAACTCAAGTTCTTTACTTGCATTTTAGAACATCATGAAGGAGAATATGTATACCATGATAATTTCCTAAATGCCTCCCAGGAGTCTGTCATTTCTCCTATCCCCAGTAGAGAGAAGAAAGCTATGGGAGAGGGATGGATATTGAGAGAGCCAAGCCAAAATTTGTCTTAACGGCCAAAGGGAAGGATATAGCTCATAGCACTCTACATTAATAGATTTTGTTTGGCCAAAACATTAATGTTATACACACACACACACACTGATAGCATATATTGTGGGGACTCCAAAGATTTAAAAAGTTAGATATTAGAGGCTGGCCCAAAATACACAAACTCATAATGGCTTTTTGTGGTTTTCGTGTTACACAGTTACTACAAATTGAACTGATACTGTCGAATTACTCTAGACAGGGATGAAGGTAAGGAAGAATAAGACTGCTAATAATTAATCAAAGGTTGTCTGCCCAGCTATCAAGATGGACTAGTTGGTTTGAATGGTAAAACATGCTTTGTTTTCTGAAGTTTAGATGTAAATGGTTTGTAAGAGGTTCTGTGAGAGAGATATTGATTGTTAATACCATCTTGGAGCCATGGTGGCACAATGATGAAGTGCTCAGCTGCTTACCAAAAGGTTGATGGTTCAAACCCACAAATTGCTCTTTGGGAGGAAGATGTGACAGTCCAGTTCCGTAAAGATTTACAGCTATGAGTCGGAATTGACTCTACAGCAATGGGTTTTAATACCATCTTTCTGTGAAATAGTGCTTTAGTAAATACAGTTCCATACTTAGTCTTAAGTGTCTTAAATGAAAATCTCATGAACAGACATTTTCATGTTATTTATAAGGCTTCTGATATCATCCCTTGTAACTTACACATATTGAGGAGTTGTGTAGGCGACTGATTGACCTTGTGCTTGATCCAAGAAAAATTCAACTTCCAACCAACTTCTGACCTTCACCAAGAAGCAACCCGTATTTGGCCAAATCCACATCAAACCCAAACACAATTTGAGAAGCCCAGCTTTCAAATTTTAATTAACTTTTTTTTTTTTTTTTTAATATCATCCCTCTGTCCTATTAATTAATTGGCTTCTGTGGATCTAAAAATGTATTTACAAAGCCGGGGGGGTGGGGAGGGGGTGGAAACAGCAGTTTTTAAGTTCCAGGTTCTTTCAGGATGTTCTGTTGGAAGCTAGCAGGTAGATCCTTCCTGTATGTTAATTGATTTAATCCTCACAACAGGTCTTTAGACAAGAGATCAGACCCATTTTAAATATAAGAAATAAAACTCTTGTTCATTGCGTAGCAAAGAAGTGTTTGAACAAAGGTTCAAACTCAAACCTAAGTACCTGGTTTATTTATTTATTTTTTTAAATGAACTTTTTATTTTACAGTAGTTTTAGATTTACAGAAAAGTTCCAAAGATTGTATAAAGATTTCCCATATGTGTCACAGGCCATTTCCACTATTATTAACACCTTACATTAGTGTAGTATATTTGTCACAATTAATGAACCAATATTGAAACATTGTTATTAGTTTAATTTCATACTTTTTCAGATGTCCTCAGTTTTTCCCTAATGTCACTATATACAGCCCACACTGAAGGAGTGGGGAGTTGTGCTCTACCTCCCTAAGTGTGGACTGTATACATTAATTCTATGGAACTCTTTTGCGTAGGAGATTTGTCTCTTCTTTCCCATTTGTTTATTCAGTCATTTATTTATATCAGTATGGACTTATGGATATTTCTTTTATACTTTGGGTTATAATTCAATACTATTTTATTCATCTTATTGTTCAAATAGTTCCAGCTTTGGCCATTGGGAGTTCTTTCTGTTGGCTTCTATGTCCTTTGACATGTTGACATACCCTCATCATTCTTTTTCCAGCACCACATGATGCTCTAGGCTTATCTGGGAAATTTCTGGTGCCAGTCCTAGAATCAGCCATTTCTCCATAGACCCTTGGGTACATCATCAGAAAATAGTATTAGAAACCAAGATCTGGGTGTTATCTGTGCTTATTGCTACTGGTGTGTCATTATATCTAGGCCCTTTCAGGTGACAGAGCAAGGAAATATATATCTGTATACTATCCACTGGGTTACTGGGTATACTATCCTGTGCATCTATGCATATCTGTAAATATTTCTTAATGTAAAAAAACAGCCATCTGTATATTAAGCTAAACTTGAGTAAACCCTGGCTAAACTGACTCTAACTCTAATTCATTACCACAGGGATCATTCTAACCTTCTCCTCTTACTTATCTGTAACCTTCCTATCCTACTGTGAGAAACCTGGCTCCCACTACTTGCCATTCATTTAATTAATTGTCCAATTCCAATATACATATATAGTGGTTTCACAATTGCTAACCTGTAGCCCCACTCTGAACAACTTTTTCAATTAGAGCATAGTGCTTATGTCCAGTTTGTTTTGCCTTTAGTCTTACAGAATCTACTCATTTCTACAGTTAATTCAAAACCTTTTCTCCCATATCCTTTCATTAATTCAACCAAAAACAAACTTCAAGTTTCTTAATACCCCCTTATTCTAAAACCAGATCACCACCGTTGCAGAACCAGCGAGGCCCTGGGCAGAAAGCCAGAGCTGTGGCCACTGGGGTGAGATACTTTGAGGACACCTGCATGAAGTTGGTTGCTACAGCAGTAGTTGGATGGGTCAAGAGGATGGTGAGCAGCGAACACATGATGTGTTCAGTAGACAATAATAAGTTAAACAGAAATGAGGTGATTGTCCAATAATGGGCAAAACCATCTTGGAAAGAAGGGTTATTTTTAATAGAACCGTGAAGTAGCTCATTGATTTTTTAGCTATGAAGTACAATATTTTGTAGGCTGCATCCTCTATCTACAAGTCTCCTTGATGATTTTTGTGCAGGGCTAATTTAAAATCATTCTGATTGTCTTTTTCCTCTGTAAGCAGATGAAGTGATAAACCACACAATTGTCTCATTCTAGTTAGGCTTTTTTTTTTTTTTTTTTGCTTGCAAGGGATTGAGACTTTCTTATGTTACATAAAGCATCAGTGTTTAGTGAGAAAGATGCACACTTACAAGAACCCAGGACATGTCTTGAGATACCCATTGCTGTTGAGTCGGTTCTAACTCATACACGCTGTAGGACAGGGAACTGCCCCATGCTGTTTCCAGGGACTGGCTGACAGATTTGAACTGCTGACCTTTTGGTTAACAGTCGAGCTCTTAACCACCACACTACCAGGGCTACACATCTTGAGATAAAAAAAAATATATATATAGGCACATTTAATTTGTGCAAATTCCACTATATTGGCTTTGCTGAGAGGAGAGAGGAATGGAACACTTTAAATGTGTGAGATATTCCTGTGGCTGTTTCACTCAATAAGCTTATGCTCAGGAGTGAGCAAGAGCTGGAAAGTGGGAATTTGCTGTTTCCTTGGTTACTCTTTGATAGAAAGAACATCACATGGAACCCTGGGAGACTATAGTGTTTAAAGAGGCATATTTTTCACACAAATTTCTTCCAAAAGCAGGACAGCCACTTCATCTGGTACTCAATGAAAGAAACAATGATTTTTTCAAAAGTTAGAAGGAAAAAAAAAACGATGTTTCAAACTATAGTGGCATTCTCCCAAAGGATTTTCAGAGGAAATGACTATGTTCAATTTTTGCCATATTCACTTTCTGTAAAATCTAAATTCTGAGTAAAATATGATGTTACTTATGAGCCAGACCAGTATGCAAGTACCACTGAAATATTTCAGGTCTCCCTCTTTCCATGTCTTCACTTCTCTATGATGTTGGTCTTTCTTTCCCTTGATGACTCTTCTTACCCATAATTTTGACTTACTCATAAATTTAGCATCTACGTGCCTGTCTTTAACCACGTTTTATTTCAAGGTATTTAGAGCATCCCTTTTTCTGGTAATTGACTAATTTTTCTCTGTGTTTCTTACTTGAATTCCTGAGTATCTATTTGCCCCAGCCCTTTATTTTATAGTCCATAACTGCTCACATATTGCTGACCAACCTGAAAATGTACTCGTTTGGGGATCAGTGTCCTAGATTCCCATATCCTTAGGGCTAACTCAGGAGCATAGAGGTGTAGATTCTTGTGAACAACAGGGGTGAGGTGGAGCCACTTACTCAGAAGGAGGCTGTGGCTCAGGCAGGCAGTTTGAGACTTAGTCTGTTTCTCATCACTTATTTAGTACAAAAGGAGCCCTTGTGGTGCAGTTAAGCACTTGGCTGCTAACTGAAGGGTTGGAAGTTCAAACCCACCCAGTGGCTCCGTGGGAGAAAAACCTGTCCATGAACTTCCATAAAGATAACAGCCTAGAAAACCCTACTGGGAAGTTCTACTCTGTCATATGGGATCACTATAAGTCGGAATAGACTCATGGGCAGCTAACCACAATAACAATTTAGTACAAGAAAGAGGGTTCTCCACTTTGCTGGCAACCAGCTAAGTTCCTGGACATCCTTCCGATAAAAGTGTCATCAGAACTAAAGCTTCTCTAGCAAGAATTTTGTATCTAAGACTCCTTACATTTGCCTTCTCCTCTTCCTGTTTTTTTTTTTTTTTTTTTGGTTGTCTTCAACATAAAAGAGCCATGATTTGTAATCTGACATTCTTACCGAAATCTTGCTTGATTTTTAAACAAACAACAAAACTCTTACTCTAAACTTCCTGAGAACCAGTGGAGTCAGAGTGACTTAAAAGTTGTTGGTCTCATCATTAAAGTTCCTTTTGATGTTTCAAGAATATCCTAAGCTGATGAGAACAATGGCTAAACCTCCATCCAGGGCAAGGAGGAATTATTATGCGGTGACATAACCATAGAACTCTCCTGAAACTCCAGCCCTTTTAGATAAATATTTGCCTTTAATCAATTTAATTAATTCATCAATTTAATCAAAATTCATTTCCTTTATTAGATCGAAGATCAATTCATTCTGTCTAGGGGGAAGACTTTCTTATCTAATATTATATATTAGTCAGTTTTTTGAGAAATTTGAGTATGTTTAAAATGGATCATGTATTTTACAAAAAAGATAAGCAAGTTGGGTATGTGGTATGAAAGAAGGAGAGAGAGAAATTCATCAAAATTTAAATCCCATTATTATTGTTTTTTTACCCAATCGATAGACAGGACTGAGCACATTTCCGTAAGGTATAAAATATATCCTAGGATTAAGTTAGGTACTTTTGAAAACCATATACATTCTTTCAGTGCTTCAGGACACAGCTCATTCATTGAGAGAGATAGTTTTGTTACGTTTTCAAATGATAGCAGAATGATAAGGTATGTTTAACATATATATTAATTAAATTCCACATTTGTTTCCAACACGTACTCTTCCATATAGACTATATGAAGATGTTCCCAATGTCATTGCAAAGCATGGTGATGCAAAATTTGAATCATTGAGACAAAATTTAAAATGTGTTAATCTAACCATGCATTCATCCTTAAAGAATTAATAAATGCCCACAGTGGGAGAAGAAGAACCTGCTTGTATCTGAAGAAGGTGCAGAAGTGAATAAAACAAGATCCCTAAAGAGGAAGAAAGATACGAAGGTATGTATAAGCAATTATAATATGAAGCAGTATGTGCTGAATATCACAACAAAGGGAGGAATACCACAATTTCTGAGTTGAATGTGGAAGTAATCCATTTGATGCATGATCAAGAAAGGTACCATGAGGAAACAGGTGTTTGGGAGTGTCTCAAGGCAGGAATACGAGTTTAAAGGGAACGGGGGAAGAAGAAAGAGAATTACAGGCAAAAGGAATGGTACATTGAGGGGTAATACATTAAGAAGACAAAAAAAAAAAAAAAAAAACTGCTTCGGGAAAGACCATGGTAAATACAGAGTTGGTAAAAGAAAATTCTGAACAATAGGGCTGTGATGCAATGAATTACTTAGTATGGTCCTTCTAGCCATGGTCTTTGTAACTCACACAATGATCTAGTAGGACTATGCAAATAAGGCATATGGAACCTGTGATGCTTGAGGTTATGTGTCAACTTGGCTAGGCCATGTTTCTCCGTCTTCCATTTTAAGTGTTGTAAATCCTAACCCCTACATGTTAATGAGACAGGATTGGTATGGGGTATATCTTAAGTCAAAGCCTTGTAGGAGGGTATGATTAAAGTCCCACTCTTACTCAAGTTACTCCATTCCCAGGGGTACAGCCTGCATTCAAGGTGTGTATGTGGATGCCCTAGTGAGGCTCTTTCTCATTGCATCTGGATCCCGCCTCTGGTTTGCGATGGTCTAACCTCTGATTCTTGGGACTCAAGCCAGAGGCCTGCCTTCTGACCTGCTCATTCTGGGATTCTCCAGCCTCTGCAGCCTATTGTCTGACCTGATTTTCTAGCTTCCACACCCTTGTAAGCCAACAGCCTGTGGTCTGAACTGCTGGTTTGGGTTCATCAACCTCTGTAGCCACACGGGTCAGGAGAAGCCTACACCCACAGATTTGGGACTTGCCAGCCTCCACAACCATGTGAGCCATTTCTTTTACACGGTTCATGTGTTCTGTGAGACGTTGCAGCAAATTATGGAACCCAAAGATGGGAGGGAGAGTACTGAGGAAAGGGGGAGTAGTTGATGTTAGAGATAATAGAGTGGCACAGCAGTTTGGAAAAGTTGGACATTTGAGACACCTTTAACCTCCCCCTCATTGGAATCAGCTTCGTGCTGATCCTTGCAAAGTAAATTATTCATTTATGGGCTAAAAAGGAAAACTGAGGGGACCGTATTGAGTACCTTGAATATCAAGCTAAGGAGTTTTGGCCATTTCTTCGTCCAACAGATAAGGCTTAAATAGGTAGTAGACATATCAGCAGTTAGTCTCCTACAAAATAGTATACAAGGCCTCTTTGAACCCTAAAACTGCATAATATGGTTCAGCTATTCATTCATTCATGTCTTAAGGACAAACTAAATTTTCCTCTGTACATTTGAAATTATCTTTGAGAGACAAGAATATAGTCCCAAAGATGGAAAAGGACTATTCTAAACCACATTCCTTTGTATATCATTTTTCTTCACGGATCAGCTAGAATAGAAGTCTTTCCCTATTATTGGGTACAGTGAATCACTGCACAGCAAAATCACACTTCATCCCCTAGTATGTTAAGCTTATCTGAGAGAAACATCTCAGTGAAACTGCAAGAGGGTGTGTTTTCTTATCTCGGTTCTCAGGAGAACAGAGGGAGTTCAGGACAAAGGAAAAAATATTAGCTCCATAGGCAGTACAAAAATTTCTACAAGATGGGTGCTCAAGACAGAGATATTTGCTACTTGATACAAATGGAAAAATATTAACTGCCCTTAGCAAGGAGAAATGGCATCATTAATAGGTCACTGTCATTGGGTGTCTGGGTCCCCTAGTAAAGAAGTATACATGAAGAAATGCAAAGAATATTGAGAGCTTCAATAAGAAAACATTAAACATATTCAGACTTGCATAATGAAAGCTGATGAGACTGGAGAGGATATGAATAGCCTTGGCAAGAAAACTGCCCAATGAATATAACTCAGTTAAAGGGACACTTTGCAAGCCAAATGCAGCATAAAGAACTTCGCACTCAGGGAGGTAATCAATATTCACTGGTAATGATGAGAATCAGAGTGTTCTTCTAAATTCATGAAATCAAGGATATTATGTGTTTTTATTATTGGATCCCCCCCCCCCCCGCCCCAGGTATAGATAGTTCCAGCCATTACTTTTAGTTTAATATGGGAAAGTAAATGTCACTATTTCCCTTGGGCCTCAGTTTTCTCACTTGTAAATGAAAGGTTTGGACAGGGGTCAGAAAACTGCAACCCAAGGACCACATCCGGCCTGTTGCCAGTCTTTGTAAATAAAGGTTTATTAAATACAGCAAAGCCTATTCATTTATGTATTGTCTATGGCCACATTTGGGCTGCCACAACAGAACTGAGTGATTGTGACAGAGACTGAATGGTCTGCAAAGCTGAAAATATTTCTTATCTGGCCCTTTACAAAGTTTGCTGACCCCTGGACTAGATGATCTCCAATGTCAGTAAAACAATCCATGAGTCTAGGAGTAGATTCTGGTGTTAATTAAGGCTTGGTCTACTATGAAATTCATCAGTGGACACTTCCCAGAATATGACACCATTGTATTTCTGACAAACACTAGACTGAGGAGTTTGTATTTGTGTGTGTGCATGCACAGTCATTTTAGCAAGTACCTTGAAAGCCACAGACTGTCCTTGTAAAGTGAAACAAAAACTAAATGACTATGCTTTCATTCACTGGGACAGCACAATTATTGCCACATTAAACTTGATTAGTTCAGACTTCATTAACTTGAAACTTGCTATAGTTCAGGCAGACTGGGCTGTAATACAGCATTATAGCTTTTTTTAAAATTTTCTTTAAGGATTTGTTAAAAAGGTGCATAGTCAAAGAAAGTGTAGAAGAAAATATTTTTCTTTAGAAACCAAATGCCCTTAAAATATATATTAAGTTGTTGATAAAATTCTCCTCATTTTTTTTCCTGCTGTTTTTATTGTTGAAACAGATCCCCAACGAATCTTCTCCATGAAACCCTGAAATTGCCTTTTGAATTAGTGCAGGTATTTCATTGCTTGTGTTTAAATTCAAAAGATCTAGGTCTCAATCCCAGATCTGAAACTTTGGCAAGTTCCTTCATCTCTTTAAGTGTTTCAGTCCCAAAATTCTTTGACACTCTACTCATCAGGTGGTAGGGACTATCTGCCTGCCCTTTGAGGCTGGGTGGCTTGTAACTCTTTGACCAGTAGAGTTTCATAAAATAACACAGTGTGACTCCCAAAACTTGGTCATAAAAGGCAACTCAGCTTCTTTCTCAGTGTTGGCAACACTTGGATTTGGAACCACTGTGTAAGATGTCTGACAACACTGAGGTCAACATGCTATGAGGAAGCCAAACCACCAATTAGTCTTGGTTTTCAAGTCATCTCAGCCCAGGAGCTAGACTTGGGAGTGATTCCAGATGGTTCCATCCTCCAGTTACCAAGTCATCCCAGCCTTCAAGCCTTCCCAGATGAGATTCCAGACAAAGTGAAGCCAAGAGCAGTCATCCGCACTGTGCACCTTGCAGATTACTGACCCACAGAATCCCTGAGCATAACAAAATGAGGTAGTATGTTTTGCAAAGAAAAAAAAATAATAATAAGAGGATTAGTATTTTTATTGGTGCTGGACTGGGAAATGTTTAGTTCTGTTATACATAAGGTTACCATGAGTTGGAGCCAACTGGATGACAACTAACAATGAGAGCTATATGTTCCAGACCGTCTTATCTACAAAATGGAAGCAACAATAACTATGGTAAAATTGTGTTGTGAAACAATGAAATAATGACAAATACAAAATTAAGATATCTGGCATGTATTGTTTGTTATTAGGTGCCAAAGAGTCAGTTCCAACTCATATTGACCCTACGTACAACAGAATGAAATGCTTCCTGTCCTGCACTATCCTCACAATAATCGCTATGTTTGAGCAATGATGGAAGTGCTCACTTGACTAGGCCAAGAAATTTGGAAGACAGCTACCTGACCAATTGACTTGAAGAGATCCATATTCGGGCCCATTTCACAGAAAAGTGAGCCATTGGAATGGAGAAATTATCAAACAAGATCATTAATATAACACGCAAGTAAAATTTTGCTGAAGATAATTGACAGGGAACTGCCAGATATTTAAGCTGAATTCAGAAGAAGACATGGAACGAGGAATATCATTGCTGATGTCAGATGGTAGTTGAAAGCAGACAATGCCAGAAAGAGGTTTACCTATGTTCTGTTGACTACACAAAGACAAATTATGGATAACATTGTGAAGAATGGGAATCCCAGAATACTTAATTATGCTTATGCAGAGCCTGTACGTAGACCAAGAGGCAGTTGTTGAAACAGAACAAGGGGATACTCCATGGCTAAAAATAAGAAAAGGTGTGTAGTGTCTCAGGATTGTATCCTTTTACCATATATATTCAGCCTGTATGCTGAGCAAATAATCTGAGCAGCTGGACTATATGAAGAAGAGTGTGTCATCAAGACTGGAGGAAGATTCATTAATAACCTGAGTTATGCAGGTGATACTACCTAGTCTGTCACATAATAAGCAATAAATAGTGACTATGAATGTATAAAAAAGAAATTAGTCTCTGAAAATGGTTCATTCTGACTTTTGTTAGTTGTGACTGGGTTCTATATTCCTCTTATCCCTTTTCTACAGCACTCACACACCCAGCCTATCTGACATACAAGTAGAACCTATGTACTTAAAAATACCAAGGCGGGAGATTCAGTACACAGGTATACTATTCAGGAAACTAAAAAAAAAAAAAAGATGAGGTGTAATATTAATTATGTGTTTGTTTACCCATTTATTCAAATAAAAAATTATCAGATGTTCACTATGTTCCACTATCATGTGTCTGTTAGTGTCGTGGCTTGTGTGTTGCTGTAATGCTGGAAGCTATGTCACTGGTATTTCAAATATCAACGTGGTAACCGATGGTGGACAGTTTTCAGTGGAGCTTCAGACTAACACAGACTAGAAAGAAAGGCCTGGTGATCTATGTCTGAAAATTAACCAATGAAAATTTTATGGCAACGAGTATTGTCTGATATAGTGCTGGGAGATGAGCCCCTAGATTGAAGGCCCTACAAGATAGCTATAACAATAGATTCAGGCACACCAGTGATTATGAAGATGGTGCAGGACTGGGCAACATTTTCTTCTGTTATATATAAGGTTGCCATGAGTTGGAGCCAATTTGAGGACAACTAGTAACAACTATGTGCCAGACCCTCTTATGCAGCCCATGATAACCAGCCATGGGAAAAACTGTCTGTTTTGTCTTTGGCCCAGCACAACAGTTATTGCACTTCCTGATTTAATAACACCATCCTTTCTTGCAAGGACTCTGTGATCCACCTTGCCTCTGAGATCAGACAGACACTTGCATGCACTACAAGGCAATAAACAATAGCCAAATCTCAGGATTTCCTTGCTTGAGGAGTGAGATCTAAGATTTTCTCCAAGTTTATCCTGCTGTTTTGGTTTGTTAGTAAATAAGTAGTTACGGAGTTCCTGTGGCAGGAATTGTGAGTGAGCTGCGTGAGATTTAAATTCACAGTGAATTTAAGTAACATCTTTTTTTTTTTTTTAATCCAAAGCAGTCTTGTTCAAAGCCACATGGTTGGAGAAGGGCACCAATAATGATAGGAACAATGATACATTGAGACCACTCTGCATAGACAAATTGTCCTGTGCCTAAACCTACAAACTAGCATTCTGATGAATAATTCTTTGCTTCAGGATTATAATTCAACTTGCTATTTGTTCCTTTTGAAGACATTCATAGCAGGTTTGTTAAATTAGGCAATAATTCTTGGATTATGTGTTGTCATTCTAATGGTTATGATCTTTTGCAGAACTCTTAAGAGACTGCAGTAGGATGAAAGTATGGCAATGTATATGGACTCAAGGAAAGGTGAAATTCAGCAGTGTTTTGTTGGCCAAGTGGCCTCTAGCTTTGTCTTGCAGACATAAAAAAGAATGGTGGGGTGAGCGTCAGATGGTGGTTTGAGTTAAATGCCAAGTGCTGTTCTAGATAGTCCATGTAGATTATACCCTTTAATCTTCATTTTAATCCAGCAAGGGAAGTAGTTGTCTTTCATTTTTTTTTTTTTTAAGGAGAAAATGAGACATAAAAGTTAAGTAACTTCCTCATGGTCAAATCATTCAAGAGTCTTGGTTGGTAGCATAAAAAAAAAAAAAATGCCCTAATATTAAACATGGAGAAAATGGAAGCCAGAAAGGTGAAATGACTTGCCCAGGATCACCTAACAAATCTGTAGACTTGTACCATATGACTCCCATACCAGCATCCTTTAAACTTAAACCACAATACAGAGTGGCAGGAAGGAAATCCACTAAACTAGTAGCTCTAAGACCAGTTTCCAGGTCCACTCTGCCATGAAGTTGTCACGTGACCGGAGTCAAATTACTTATTCTCTCAAGCCTCAGCTTTGTTTCTTCCTTTTCCTTTATTTAACTTGTGGAAAAGAATTGGGGTTAAAATAAGTGAATCTGGGGTCAAAATTCAAAAATACAGGCACTGGAGCCTAAATATGGGTTTTGTTCTACCAGTTATGGATCACCCTTCTCTCCTTGGGTAAATCCCTTGACCCCTCCAAGCCTTGTTTACTTTATCCTTAAAATAGTGATAATTATAGTCCCTACTTGGTGGTTGATATGAGGACAAGATGAAATAATCTAAATAAAATTCCTGGCTCATCATATGTGCTCAGTATATGATAGTTATCTGAAGTTCCTTTCAGGTCTAAAATTAAACAATACAAATCAGGAAATAGTCACTGAATATCTACCATGCCCAAGGTCACCTACCATTACCGACTCTTTATTTCAGCTTTCCTGAATTTTAGGTCTTTAATTTCAGAAAGTAATTTTTAGTTCATGTTTTTATAGAGTCATGGAGGGTGTGGGGGCGGGAGTGGGGAGAGCAAACACAGAGACCATTTCAGCATATGACTTTCGCAAGGTTTAATCTCTTAATTAAGTATGCTCTAGCTCTTTCCTCCCTTTAGAATTTGTGTTTGGAATCTATTATAAGTGCTATATCTAGGTTTATGAGTTGCTTTATTTTCCTAGATCTCTTGTAGTTCAACTCTTGCCTTTTCAAGGTAAAAAGAAAGCAGATACACTATTGTCTTCATCACTGTTATCAGGATGCAAGAGCTACGGTGTGGTGCTCTCATCTGATGCTGTTATAACATTCTGTAGTTTGGATACATTTTATAATTTAGTACTTCCTTTAAATAGCATTGTTCTGTTTCTCTGAATTACAGCAAGTGTTGGTCCATGTTGATGCATTGACCATAACTAATTACTGCTGCCAGCTTTGTCCACAAATATTAAAGAAAAAGTACAGCATTCATTTCCAAGTAAATTCTTAAAAGCCCAGTCAGTTCTTAAGTACAGTTTTCTCTCAAAATAATTTTTGGTGATTCATGCATTTTGGAAGAGTGGCAGGTACATGAGGTTGGATTACTTCCTTAAATAAGGTGTACTTCTAAATATTATTTTTAAAGAAAAAGCCATTTGCCTCTATTCAACCAAAGTGATAACATATTCCCTAAACAAGATAAGGGAGACAAAGCTGACAGGGTGACACTATTCCTTCTGCGTCAGTATATTAAGTGGCTTCCATTACGTGTGATAAAATATTCGAAGTGGTTGACTCACTGTAGCCACATCTATAGAGTTAGACTGTTTCAGGTGGCAAGGATAGAGATTGATTACGGGGATGAAGTTAACTGTGAGGCTACAAAAGGGAAGTCAGGATGCCCCGAACACCATCTCAGTACCTTATCAGTGGGGCCTTAGAAAGAAGTAAAAATTTCCCCTAGAATATTGCTGTAGCTTAAAGGCAACTCTAACAATTTGCCATTCTCATCACTCAGCTTATCTTTGATTCTCTGCTTTGAATACTCTGCCTGCTTCAGCAGCATTGCCTAATACTAGATTTATTTATTAGTACTTACTTTGTTGTTGTTGTTAGGTGCCATCAGTCGGTTTTGACTCAAAGCTACCCTAGGTACAACAGAAGGAAATGCTACCTGATCCTGCACCACCCTCACGATAGTTGCTATCTTTGATGCCACTGCGTCAGTATATCTTGTTGAAGGACTTCCTCTTTTTCACTGACCTTTACTTTACCATGATGTCCTTTTCCAAGGACTAGTCTCTCCTGATAACAGGTCCAAAGTATGTGAGAGGAATTCTCACCATCCTTGCTTCTAAGGAGCGTTCTGACTGTAGTTCTTCCAAGACAGATTTGTTCGTTTTCCTGGCAGTCTGTGGTATAGTCAATAGTCTTCCCGAGCACCATAATTCTAATGCAACAATTCTTCGCTCTTCCTTATTCATTGTCCAGCTTTGCATGCATATGAGGCAACTGAAAATACCATGGCTTGGGTTGTGGGCACCTTAGTTCTCAAAGTGACATCTTGGCTTTTTAACCAAGAGGTTAAGGGGTCTTTTGCAGCAGAATTTCCCAATGCAATACTTCCTTTGATTTCTTATTTGCTGCTTCCATGGGCGTTGATTATGGATCCAAGTAAAACCAAATCCTTGACAACTTCAATTTTTTCTCCATTTATCATGATATTACTTATTGGTCTAGTCCTGAAGATTTTTATTTTCTTTATGTTGAGGCGTAACGCCTACTGAAGGCTGTAGTCTTTGATCTTCATCAGTAAGTGCTGCAAGTTCTCTTTGCTTTTAGCAAGCAAGGTTGTGTCGTTTACGTATCACAGGTTGTTAATGAGTTTTCCTCCAATCCTGATCACCTGTTCTTCTTCATATAGTCCAGCTTCTCAGGTTATTTGCTCAGCAAACAGATTAAGTGTGATGAAAGGATACAACCCTGACACGCACAAACAACTGTCCCCCTGTTCTATTGGAAAGACTGCATCCTGATCTATACACAGGTTTGGCATAAGCACAATTAAGTGTTCTGGCATTCCCACTCTTTGCAATGTTATCCATAATTTGTTATGATCCGCACAGTTGAATGCTTTTGCATAGTCAATAAAACACAGGCAAACATCTTTCAAGCATTCTCTGCTTCAGCCAAGATCCATCTGATACCAGCAGTCTTATCCCTCATTCCATGTCTTCTTCTGAATCCATCTTGAATTTCTGGCAGTTCCCTGTCTATGTACTGTTGCAACTGTTTTTGAATTATCTTCAGCAAAATTTTACGTATGTGTGATATTAAAGATATTGTTTGGTAATTTCTGCATTCTTTTGAATTGCCTTTCTTTGTAATAAGTACATATGTGGATCTCTTCCGGTCAGTTGGCCAGGTAGCTCCCGTCTAATTTTCTTGGCACAGATGAGTGAGTGCCTCCAGTGTTGTATCCATTTATTAAAATATCTCAATTGGTATTCTGTCAATTCCTGCAGTCTTGTTTTTCACCAGTGCCTTCAGTGAAGCTTGAACTTATTCTTTCGGTAGAATCATTCTTGATCATATACTACCTCCTGAAATGGTTGAACGTTGACCCAATACTTTTTGGTGCAGTGACTGTATTCCTTCCATCTTCTTTTGATGGTTCCTGTGTCATTCAATATTTTGCCCATAGGATCCTTCAGTACTGCAACTCAAGGCTTGGATTTTTTTCTCAGTTCTTTTAGCTTGAGAAATGCCAAGCATGTTCCTCTATTTTGATTTTCTAACTCCAGATCTTTGCACATTTCATCATAATGCTTTGCTTTGTCTTCTTAAGCCACCCTTTGAAGTTGGTTTAGCTCTTTTACTTCATCTCACTTTAGCTACTCTGTGTTCAAGAACAACTTTCAGAATCTCTTGTGACATCCACTTTGGTCTTTTCTTTCTTTCCTGTCTTTTTAATGACCTTCAGCTTTCTTCATGTATGATGTCACCCCACATTTTGTCTGGTCTTCAGTCATTAGTATCCAGTGTGTCAAATTTATTCTTGAGATAGTCTCTAAATTCAGTTGAGATATACTCAAGGTTGCACTTTGGCTCTCATGGACTTTTAAAATTTTCTTCAGCTTCAACTTGAACTTGCATATAAGCTATTGATAGTCTGTTTTGTAGCTGGCCCCTGGCCTTGTTATGACTGATGATATTGAGCTTCTCCATTGACTATTTCTGTAGATATAGTCCATTTGATTCCCATGTATTCTACCTGGCGAATTCCACATGTATAATTGCCACTTGTGTTGTTGAAAAATGTGTTTTCAATGAATAGGTCGTTGATCTTCCAAAATTCTATCATGCGATCTCCTATGTCATTTCTATCACAAGGCCATATTTTCCACCTACTGATCCCTCTTTGTTTCCAACTTTCGCATGCCAGTCACCAGTAATTATCAATGCATCTCGATTGCCTGTTTGATCAGTTTCAGACTGCAGAAGTTGGTAAAAATATTCAATTTCTTCAATTTGGCCTTAGATATTGGTGCATAAATTTTAATAGTAGTTGTATTAATTGGTCTTCCCTGTAGCTCTATGGACATTGTCCTATCATTGACCGTGTTGTACTTTAGGATAGATCTTGAAAAGTTCTTTATGAAGCTGAAGGCAACGCCTTTCCTCTTCAATTTGTCATTTCTGGCATAGTAGACCATATTACCATCTGTTTCAAAATGGCCAATACCAGTACATTTTAGCCCACTAATTTCTAGGATATCAATCTTTATGTGTTCCATTTCATTTTTAACAATGTCTGGTTTTCCTAGATTCATTCCACATTCTAATTATTAATGGATATTCACAGCTTTTTTTTTTTTTAATCATTTTGTGTCACACCTGCAAATGAAGGTCCCGAAAGCTTGACTCCATCCACGTCATTAAGGTCTACTCCACTTTGAGGAAGCAGCTCTTCCCCAGTCATATTTTGAGTGCCTTCCAACCTGAGGGGCTCACCTTCTGGCACTGTATCAGACAGTGTTCCACTGCTATTCATAATATTTTCACTGGCCAATTTTTTTTTTTTTTTAAGAATTACATTTGCAGGCCCTTCTTCCTGTCTTAGTCTGGAGGCTGTGCTGAAATCTGTCCTCCACGGGTGAACCTGCTGGTATTTGAAATATCAGTGGCATAGTTTCCAGCATCACAGGAATGTGCAAGCCACCACAGTACGACAAACTGATAGACAAGTGATGGACTGACTTTGTACTAGCTAGTATGTCATGCACGTTATGTGCCTCTATGTAATCTTTCTTTCAGATACCTTAAGGAAGAGCTTTTGATGGGGTTGGTTAATTGCTCAATAAGGTAGTATCAAATGTCCTTTGGGGCTCTGCCCTTATCCCAGAAGATCTAATAAAGCAATGTCCCCTTTGTAGATGACTTCCTTTTGCTCAGAATTCTTATCAGCAGGTGACTGTGTGATGGTATGAAAAAGTATAAAACATATCCTTTAGGTCAAGGAACTTCTTCACCTGCTTCATTGGACAGAACTGTGTAACAAGAGGACACTTTGAATCTTTCATATTAGGGCAGAAATGGAAAAAAAACAGTAGCTACTATTACTGGTATTATTATTATTATTATTATTACTACAACTACTAACAGTAGGAATTGTATCAATCATATCACCGCCTTCATATTAAACCCTTTCTTTTTTATTCAGATTAAAGTTACTGATATGCTTTTATGCCATTCTATATCTTTACTAGAAAAGATGTTGTTTATTTGACAGTTCAGGGAAATTTGTGATTGCTTTATATATGGAAATAGTAATTACGGGGCTTTAGGAGATACTCTGGTGGTTTAAGGTAAGTAATATCTCCTACCTTAAAGAGATAAAAGGCAGGAATGGCTTTTGATGAATCTAAAGATGAAATGTTAGTTGGAGCAAATATTTCTAGTGCTTTTATTTTGTAATTTGTTCACTCTAATTTGGCACAAAAATCTTACTTCCAAAAAGAAAGTGCGTGCATTCTTTAAATATTTAAAATTCTCTTCCCCCCCCCCTTGTTTTTTATTCCTTTGGCTATCAAATGTACCTAATTAGTATAAGTTGAGGTGTGAATATTATGGAGTTTCTTAAGACAAGAGGGGAAAAGTCTTATTTGCATGAAATTTTGAGTTGCAAATTCTAAAGCATAGTTAAAAAATAAATCATATGTCTTAATTAAACTAGGACATTTATTTGTAGAGTGACAGATAGAATTGAGTTTTTATTTTTCAACACATCCATCTGTGTGATATAATGGAAAGTACCTTTGAATATGAGTCAGAATATCTGGATTCTGGTTCAGACTCTGCCTCTGCTAGTTCTGCAATATTGGGCAAGTAAAACATTTCCTGTTTTGATTCAAGTTTCTTCTTCTGAAAAATAAGGTGTTTTGACTATATGATTTCTGTTTCCTCCAAAAAGATTTGGAAATACATAGTATTATATACATATATCTTTGAATAGATTTTCCTCTCCTCTTCCCATCACAAAAATCCATGAAAAACCATAAAACATTATTGAATGTACTTAAATTCCTAGATAATGGTATTTAATTTACTATATGGTTGCATATATAGAGACATTCATAGGGATTTGGGGGAACATGTAGCCCCTGATACATGTTAGTGTCTTTTGACTACATTTATCTTTCTTTCTAGTGGGACTTTTCAAAATACTAGGCCTTCTAACTGAATTTTGGAATGAAGATAACTTTCAGCCCAGTAAATCTGGAAATAGCATTCTCCTCTACAAATTCTACTCTAAGTTCTTTTCTGACCTTTCTGCCCTAGCTCCACAGCACCCACTCCTCCCACAAAACTCACAAGCATGTGGGAAGCTTTGTAGCCACATTGAATGCTGAAGATCAGCTCTCACAGGGCGAAGTTTCAAACGTTTTGCAAATTCTATACAGAAAGGAAAAAAAAAACTTTAGCAATTTCTGTAATCCCTCAGGGGTGAGTGTGACAGATGTTTTAACAGCTGGAAAGCCACGTCTCTCGACAGCTCAGCAAAAGAGCTGTAGACTGCTGAACATATCAGAAAGAAAGCGTGCATAAGAAAACTGTCTTAGAACTTCTCTAAGACAAACTGATTCAACAGCTTTGCTCCTCTGAATAGTTTATAACCGTAAGCTGTCAGCAGGTTGGATCTAAGACCTTGGAATGTTTCCATTTCTCCATTTTTCTGGAGTTCCTTGTAGGGTCTCGTAGGAATGCTTTAAGGAGAATGAAAGCTTCTACTTAATAGTTAGCTTTACTGATCTAAAAAAAAAAAAAAGTTACCAAACCAGTTGGGTTTGGTGAAAGCTGAATGTATGGGCAGGGGGAGGTAAAAAGTCTCTTAGAAGGTTTCATGGAATAGTTATAGAGTAGGAAGCAAGGACATGAAAAAGTAATACGAATAGTTCTGCCCCATTACTGGATCACAATGTATTTTCAGTATATGTCTAAATATGGCTTCTATATCATTCATTCATACAAGTAATATTTATTGACTACCTATTATTATATCAGTCATCTACTGTATGGCAACTCTGGGTCAGGTGCTGAAATACATGTTACCTGCCTTCATGGGATCTGGTGGGGAGACAGATATTAACCAAAGAATTCCAGGCAGAGTGAGCAGTATGTGGAAATGTTTTTAGACATAAAGAATATGGTGGAAAGAAGGATAATAGGGCTGAAGTGCACACTTGAGATGAAACCAAGACTTGATAGGCTACGTTAACTTTAGACTTTATCCTTTACACAAGAGAGAGAGGTATAATTAGATTTTTTATTTATCCAAGATCATTCAGGCAACTGTATGGATATTCAGAGGGATGTTTGCAGAACAAGGTGAGAAACTGGCTTCCAGGATATAAGTTAGGAAGCTATTGCTATAGTCAGGAAAGGGTATGACGTTAGTGACATGACCAGTAGGTCATGTGGGATAGAGAGGACTCAACAGATTTGAAAGATTTGAGGAAGTAGAATATATGTGAAGTGGCTGTCCATTTGGGCCACTCTGCATAGGGATCAATTTAAATTAGTAAAATTCTTAGATTTGGAATAATTTTTACAGAGAGTTTAATACAAATGACTGTGAAGTATTGTTCATTTCCTTTCCACCTGCTTTCATGTATATATGAGTACAATTTTTGGCTCTTTGTAAAGCTTGAATAAAAGCTGATGGTTTCAATATGATGGTAAAATATATGATATTATCAACCTGTTATTATTCCTCTATAGCAGAGGTCAACAAACTGTGGCCCATGAGTGAAACTGAGCCCATGGATTTTTGTAAATGAAGTTTTATTGGAACACAGCTACACCCTTTACTTTGTGATGAAGTCTCCCCAGCCTGCAAAGCCTAAAATACCCTATTTTTACCCAAATAATGCACCTTTCTACATTTGTTTGTCATGGTTCCCTCTCCCTACCCCCAGGTGTTTTCCTAAGCAAGCTATGCTTTTTTTTTTTTTTACACCAACATGTGCTTACAAAACTACCTCACAGGGTGGGAGGGAGCAGTTGGCTAATAAAAGTAGAAGACACACATTATTTGCATAAAAACACAGTATTTACTGTCTAGCCCTTTACAGAAAAAGTTTGTTGACTCTTGCTGTATTAGTAATTGAATCAATCTTGTTCTGTTTAAAATATTTATTTACTCAGTTGATTAAATACTCTTTACTGTATATTTTGTAACACCGAAAATGAATCATATTGTGGAAATTGTGAATTTTTTTTAATGTTCATCAAAATTCTCATTGCGTTAGAGGATTTAGTAGGCTATCTTTACCCCTGAGAAATAGTTATTACAAAGGAAGGAAGATACATTAACCAGATCAATTTTTTAAAATACAACTCCCTTCAAAGATCCCAAGAAATAGAGAATTAGTGTAGAGTTTGGCATTACTTTTGGACACCACATTCTGTGAAGAGGTCCATCCACCTCACATTTAAGAATTTCAAAGACTCTCTTAAATGTTGCAAGTTGGAATGTTAAAAGTATTTGTAAAATAGATAAATTAAGTCAAATGAAAGTTTGCAAGTGCCCTGTATGTGGGACAATATTACTGTGTACCTAAATTATGTTTTTATGACTAAATAAATGCACAGACTTCAGTCTCCCATGCCAAGATTAAATTATATGCTTTCTATATTTATAGCAGGTTAAAATCTTTCTGATACTACCTAGATATCACATAGAGAAAAAGAGGGACATTTTTATTTTCCCTAAAGGCCTCTCATTTTGACTGCTTGTTATAAAACCATTAACCAATGTCAAATCAATTTGACTGGATTCCTACAAAAATAAAGTTTAGGTTTGAGTTAACTTCACCAAATGGTTTTCACAAAGCATGAAATTATCTCAGTACTAAGAATCCCCAAGTGAAATTATACCCTTGTCAAAATTTTTCTAATTAGTCATTACTCAAGGCAACTGGCTCTTTTTTTTCCTTTGCACAAGTGGAGCTATTTGTATTGAGAGAGGGATGCTTCTGCTCACCAACGGTTACGGGAAACTGGCTCTGTGAAGATATTCCCCTTGCAGCTGAGAAATTTCTTGTGGGATGTGTCAAGCAAATCCTTGATCATTACAACAGAGATAGCCATAGTCCCATTGCCAGTAAATACAACGACAGCATCATTAGAAAACTCTGACAACACACATACTACGTACTACAATCTATTTATCAATGACTTTGTTAATAATTAAAGGATAGTTGTCTGAAGAAGGGAGAGCAAGTCAGACTGTCCACTGTAATTGTATCTTCCTTGGTGAGTTCCTTCAATATCTTTGGGACTTAATCCAAACATATTTATCTTTTTTTTTAATTATAAAATTATTATGTAAACCAAAAAAACCAAACCCACTGCCGTCGAGTTGATTCCGACTCACAGAGACCCTATAGGGCAGGGTAGAACTGCTCCACAGAGTTTCCAAGAAGCGCCTGGCAGATTCAAACTGCTGACCTTTTGGTTAGCAGCCATAGCACTTAACCACCACGCCACCAGGGTTTCCAAAACTATTATATATATGTGTATATATACAAATATATATATTAGTGTAAAGAATGGGATAAATCAAGACAAAATATGGATTTTAAAATTCCCAGTGCAAAAATTAAAGAGTTAGATAAAATATATATGTTCTTCTATAGAAGCAGGTCAATTCCTTCCTCAAACTTAAGGGTTAATTCTCTCCTACTCAATGAGACCTTTTTCATTTGCTATATTCTCATTGAAATTCAGGAGCGATCACTCCCAAAGTGTCAAAAGTCTTGTTAAGCAAATGGATGGTCCACATATTTCCATTCATTGATTCACTCATCAGACTCCTAATATGAGCCAACCCTGGGGATACAAAAGTGAATTCAGACTGGTCTCTGATATCAAAGATGATCAAGAGTTCAGTAAAGAGGGTAGAGAGCTGTTCAGGCAGAGTGGACCACATGTGCAAAAGATTGAGGTGATAAAGAAAGCACAGTGCTTTTTCTTTGTGCCTTGAATAAAATCCAGAGTCTTTATCAGTGCCTACAAAAGCTTCCCTACCTCCTGACCTGATATTATTTTGTATATGGATATAATAAACTCATCTCTATCTCATGGACTTTGTATTCACTGTTCCCTAAACCTAGAAAGATTTTTCCGGACATTGGCAAATGTCCTTCTTAAACTTCAGGACTCTGCTTAAATATCACTCCTACTCCCACCCCTGAACCAACTCATACTTCATTATTCTGTTTCTGCGCTGTCTTTATTTCATCACATCTCCTATATGGCATACTTTTATTTGGTTGTTAATTAACTTTTTTTTTTTTTATCCTGTCTCCCCCACTGAAATATAAATGTCATGATGGCAGTAATTGTGTCTATTTGATTCAGTATTGTGTTCCCAGGACCTAGCACACTTCCTAGCTAGATCAAAGTAGACACTTAATAAATATTTGTTAAATCTATATTCTAAAGATACAGTGGACAAAACACACTGATAAAGCTGGAAAGCTCATCACAAGTCAAATCATGCAGACCACGAAGACCCTAAAAAAACTAAACCCATTGCTGTAGAGTTGATTCCAACTCCTAGCAGCCCTGTAGGACAGAGTAGAACTGCCCCATAGGGTTTCCAAGGAGCTGACCTTTTGGTTAGCAGCTGGATGCTTAACCACTGCGCCACCAGGGATCAATAGATTTAAAAAGTTTGAATGAATATGAATTTGGATACAAGCTTAGGGAAATGCACTTTCAATTAGAAGTTGCTCTACAGGTGTGAGTGTGAGAGGGCCCACAGGCTTTGGCTAAGTTGCCTCGGGCATAAGTTTTTAAGCTTATTGGTATTAGCATGGTGTATTTTTAACCTTTTATATACTACTGAGTTGGGGAGGGTTAGTTAAAAGGACAAGATCATTATTAAGGAAGTCAAGGTTTTGTAGTGAAGGAAATTATCATCTAGCTGTCTATACACAGATTTAATAATGATAAAACAAAACTCTATCCCCTTTCTTATCTGCACCTGTACTTTTCCTTGACTCTCATCAGTATGTGCTGACATTCCTAAGGATCTTTCAGTGAGGTAGGGTTCACTCAACCTAATCCACTGCTGGTATTGTAGACTCTAGTATTGTAGACCTTTTGTTTCCATGGGTATCTTTGGGTTAGGCTAGATGTAGGCTACACTAGCATAATCAGAAACCAGCCCAATTTTGAGTGAGTCTAAGTTGCTCAGGCTCATGAAGATGGATTCATGTAAGGCAGAGACTGGGAACTGGTAGACTATTTGGCTAACTCAGGCAAGTCTGTGGTTTTGTTCATATTGTCTAACTGTAGCCATAGGATAAGCTAGCTATATTGTTGATGGTTTATGGTACATAGTACCTTAGTCTAAGGAATCATTTGGATATAGGTTAAACATTGAATCTTAAATATCACACAAAAAAATGTTAAAATAGATATAGATATATTAATTCTCCTGATTAACATTAAAAATCCATTGAACTATTTATTTTCAATACATTTTTTTAATAGGAGGCTATCAGACTATTTCCTTTTTTTTTTTTTTTTTTTGAGAAGTCCTTCTAATATGTTATTCTGTTCAGCAATCCAAAGAGGAATGTGATTTTTAAAAATAGTCCTTTTTTCCCCCCATAGTCAGAAGGCATAATCATTTCAGGAGTGAAGCTAATTTTATTTCCTTTTCTGTTTTATAGACTACATTTACTACATTCAGCTCCAGGGTAATTACAGTCATGCAAACCTTACAAACAATTTCAGCATGACTTTTGAGGACAAATTGTACCCACTTTCATTATAGGAACCGAACAGTATTCTTCCTCCTTTAAATTGGTCTTGGGAAAAAGCATGTTTCTATGGTGAGTTGTGTGACATAATTTGCAAAATGTTGACATTTTGGACTGAGGAAACAATTATTTCTTGTCCTTAATTGTATTAAAGTCATCTCTGTGTAACTCTATTCTCAGATTCATGGAGATTAGAATGGTGAAATAACTTACTTTTTTATCTAAAGATATTAAGTCATCAAATCCCCCTTTTCCCTAAATAAACACACCATTTCTGGCTTTAGAGATGAAACAAAAATCAACTAAATTTGAAAAAACATTTATTGAATGCCTCTGGGGGCCCAGCACAGGACTTAAATAATGTGAGTGATACAAAGATAAAGAAAAGGGAGTTTCTGCTCTCCAGGAGATTAGTATTAAAAAAAAAAGTATTAGGTTGGGAAAATAGGCAAATAATTATGAAATAAGGCCTATCTTGATCAGTACTTCAATAGAAGTGCCAGCAAGCATTACTCCATGGGAAAGGGGGCCAAGGAGCACATAATGCTTAAGAGCTACATCTGCTAACCTAAAGGTCGGCAGTTCAAATCCACCAGGTGCTTCTTGGAAACTCTAGGGGGCAGTTCTACTCTGTTCTATAGGGCCGCTATGAGTTGGAATTGACTCGATGGCAATGGGGTTATGAACTGGTACTATTGATCACACAAAGAATTTTAAGACGTGAAACACATTTTTCCATTTGTTAAAAATCTTATGAGGAAAGTAGGTCCCTTAGAAGACAGGGATGTTTCTTGCTCACAAAAGGTAGCAAGTGTGGTTGAAAGAGCTCCCTGCGCACCTGGGTACAAACTGTCTCTGGCCATCAAAACATTAGAATGTGCCATGTTTCTGCCTGGTTCAGTGGACACAGTAGCTTGACATACTTCCTGACACTCTTTCCCTTGACAAGATGGGTAAAATCAGCTACTAAAGAATCTCAGATGATGCCCTGAGAGATTTGGGGGTAGTAACAAGGTTCTTCTGGTGCTTTCTAACTTTATTACTCATATGGCTAGGTTACAGCAAGAGAAAAAAAAAATGAGAGAGACACACACAAAAAATGCCTCTTTGTGTGAATTAAATTCTTTCATGGTCAGTGGTAATTTTGTGGCACGTTTTCTTCTAGCCCAAAATTGACAGGAATTTTGAAGTTTGCAAATTGCACGTCTAGTTGGTTTAACAGGCAAAGTTATCAAAGCTGAAATGTACTGTGAAACCATTACCTGAATACGATGATTTGAACTAAGCTTTCTTTCATGAAACTTGGTTTTCTTCATGGGAATACCCATTGCAAAAGGGAAAATTAACTGTCTTTATACTAAGTAAAAGTCAAGAACTGGTTAAAAGTACAATTTCCTTGCCTAAGCTCTGTAATAAGTGGTCCAGCAGAATAATGAAATATTGTTGATGATTTTTAGATGACCTGAGATCCACCATTAACATTCATGGATGATGATAAGTGGAAAGAGGTATCTTTACTTTCGCAGGATCTTTGTGGTCATCACCCAGTCATTATGTTATCAAAAAAAACCTAAAAAGCCCTTTTCTTGCCCTATAGCAAATACAGGGCAACTGGAGGCCTGTTACCCCCACTAAAAGATCTCCTACGTTGACCCAGTCCAGTTGGGTTAACCCAATTGTTAACTCAATCTACCTGGGTTGTTGACAGTTTCTTTGTTCCACTTAATTTTCTGTGCTGAGTCGTTTTTCTTTGTATTTTTTTCATCTTTTTCTTTGTTGTTGATTTTGTATTTGCTGAGTCTTTATGTTTTTCTTCTTTTTTTTTTTTATTGTGATGTGTAGAATTGTTAGTTTCCTTTGTGGTTACCTTAATATTTACCTCAATTTTTCTAAGTTTAAATGAATCTTTTATTTCTTGATATCGCCTTGACTTCTCCAGATGAAAGTTCTATGGCTACATTATGTAGTCCTTTTTTGTTTTAATGTTGTCACCTTTTACATATTGATGCCTCTGTTTCCCTATTTTCGGTGCTTTGCTTTGACTTATTTTTGTAACTTCTCTATCTGAGTTGATATCTGGTTGCTCTGTCCTGTGTTCTAGTCTTGGGTTGTTATCTGATGTTATTGACTTTCTAACTGGAGGACTCCCTTTAGTATTTCCTGTAATTTTGGTTTGTTTTTTTACAAATTCCCTTAACTTCTGTTTTTCTGGAAATGCCCTAATTTTACCATCATATTTGAGAGACAGTTTTTGCTGAATATATAATTCTTGGCTGGCTATTTTTTTTTTCCTTCAAGCCTTTATATATATCATCCCATTGCCTTCTTGCCTGCATGGTTTCTACTGAGTAGTCATAACTTAGTCTTATTGACTCTCCTTTATAGATGACGTTTCATTTATCCCTAGCCCTTCTTACAATTCTCTCTTTATCTTTGGTTTTGGCAAGTTTGATTATAATATGTCTTGGTGACTTTCTTTTGGGATCTACTCTATGTGGGGTTAGATGAGCTTCATGGATAGATATCTTCTTGTCTTTCACTGTATCAGGGAAGTTTTATGCCAAAAAATCTTCTATATTCTCTCTGTATTTTCTATTATGTCCACCTCTTCTGGTACTCCAATCGCTCGTAGATTATTCCTCTTGTTGTAGTCCCACATAATTCTTAGGATTTCTTCATTTTTTAAAATTCTTTTATCTGATTTTTCCTCAAATAAATTGGTGTCAAGTGCTCTGTCTTCAATCTCATTGATTCTGACTTCCATTGCCTCAATTCTGCTTCTGTGACTTTTTATGGAGTTGTCTGATTCTGAAATTTTATGGTTAATCTTTTGAATTTCTATTTGATGTCTCTCTATGGATTCTTGCAGCCTGTTAAGTTTATCATTTCACTGTTGTATAAGTTCTTAAGTTCCTCTGTTGCTTTGTCTGTGTGTTCCTCCCCTTGAGAAGAAAAAATTCTTCTTTTTGCCTGATCTCCTTCCTGATCTCTTGAAGAGGTCTGTATATTAATCTTATGAATGCTACCTCTGGTAATTCCAAGGTTTTACATTCCTCTGGGAAGTTTTTTGGTTCCTTGTTTCAGTCACTTGCTGAAGCCGTCATGCTCTGCCTCATTTTTACTTGTGTGTGTGTGTGTGTGTGTGTTTAATAACTTTTATTGTGCTTTAAGTGAAAGTTTACAAATCAAGCCAGTTTCTCACATAAAAATTTATATACACCTTGCTACATACTCCCAATTACCCTTCCCCTAATAAGACAGTTTTTTTTTTTTTTTTTTTTTTTTTTAAAAGAGACAGCCCGCTCGCTCCCTCCACTCTCTCTTTTCATGTCCATTTCGCCAGTTTCTAACCCCCTCTACCCTCCAGGCAGGAGATGCCAACATAATCTCAAGTGTCCACCTGATCCAGGAAGCTTACTCCTCACCAGCATCCCTCTCCAACCCATTGTCCAGTCCAATTCATGTCTGAAGAGTTGGCTTCGAGAATGGTTCCTGTCCTGGGCCAACAGAAGGTCTGGGGGCCATGACCACTGGGGTCCTTCCAGTCTCAGTCAGACCGTTAAGTCTGGTCTTTTTATGAGAATTTGGGGTCTGCATACCACTGCTCTCCTGCTCCCTCAGGGGTTCTCTGTTGTGTTCCCTGTCATGGCAGTCATCGGTTGTAGCCAGGCACCATCTAGTTCTTCTGGTCTCAGGATGATGCAGTCTCTGGTTCATGTGGCCCTTTCTGTCTCTTGGGCTTGTAATTACCTTGTGTTCTTGGTGTTCTTCATTCTCCTTTGATCCAGGTGGGTTGAGACCAATTGATGCATCTTAGATGGCTGCTTGCTAACGTTTAAGGCCCCGGACACCACTCTTCAAAATGGGATGCACAATGTTTTCTTAATAGATTTTGTTTTGCCAATTAACTTAGATGTCCCCTGAAATCATGGTCCCCAAACCCCTGCCCCTGCTACACTGGCCTTCAAAGCATTCAGTTTATTCAGGAAACTGCTTTGCTTTTGGTTTAGTCCCATTGTGCTGACCTCCCCTGTATTGTTTCTTGTCTTTCCCTTCCCCTAAAGTAGTTCTTATCTACTATCTAATTAGTGAATACCCCTCTCCCACCCTCCCTCCCTCCCTCCCTCCCTCCCTCCCGCCTATCATAACCAAAAAGAATTTTTTCTTCTCAGTTTAAACTATTTCGCAAGTTCTTATAATAGTGGTCTTATACAATATTTGTCCTTTAGCAACTGACTCATTTCACTCAGCATAATGCCTTCCAGGTTCCTCCATGTTATGAAATGTTTCACAGATTCCTCACTGTTCTTTACTAATGCGTAATATTCCATTGTGTGAATATACCATAATTTATTTATCCATCTATCCGTTGATGGGCACCTTGGTTGCTTCTGTCTTTTTCCCATTATAAACAGTGCTGCAATAAACATGGGTGTGCATATATCTTTTCCTATAAAGGCTCTTATTTCTCTAGGATATATTCTGAGGAGTGGGATTGCTGGATCGTATGGTAGTTCTATTTCTAGCTTTTTAAGGAAATGCCAAATTGATTTCCAAAGTGGTTGTACCACTTGACATTCCCACCAGCAGTGTGTAAGTGTTCCAATCTCTCCACAGCCTCTCCATTTATTATTTTGTGTTTTTTAGATTAATGCCAGCATTGTTGGAGTGAGATGAAATCTCATTGCAGTTTTGATCTGCATTTCTCTAATGGCTAATGATCGTGAGCTTTTCCTCATATATCTGTTAGATACCTGAATGTCCTCTTTAGTGAATTGTCTATTCATATCTTTTGCCCATTTTTTAATTGGGTTGTTTGTCTTTTTGCAGTTGAGTTTTTGCAGTATCATGTAGATTGTAGAGATCAGGCGCTGATTGGAAATGTCACAGCTAAAAACTTTTTCCCAGTCTGTAGTAGTCTTTTTACTCTTTTGGTGAAGTCTTCGGATGAGCATAGGTGTTTCATTTTTAGGAGCTCCCAGTTATCTACTTTTCCTTCTGCATTCTTAATAACGTTTTGTATACTGTTTATGCCATTTATTAGGGCTAACGGTGTCCCTATTTTTTCTTCCATGATCTTTATCGCTTTAGATTTTATATTTAGGCCTTTGATCCATTTTGAGTTAGTTTTTGTGCATGGAGTGAGGTATGGGTCTTGTTTCATTTTTTTGCAGATGGATATCCAGTTATGCCAGCACCATTTCTTAAAAAGACTGTCTGTTCCCCATTTAACTGTTTTGGGGCCTTTGTCAAATATCAACTGCTCATATGTGGATGGATTTATGTCTGGATTCTCAATTCTGTTCCATTGGTCTATGTATCTGTTGTACCAGTACCAGGCTGTTTTGACTACTGTGGCGGTATAATAGGTTCTAAGATCAGGTAAATTGAGGCCTCCCACTTTGTTCTTCTTTTTCAGTAGTGCCTTATTTATTGGGGGCCTCTTTCCCTTCCATATGAAGTTGATGATTTGTTTCTCCATCTCATTAAAGAGCATTATTGGGATTTGGATTGGAATTGCATTAAATGTATAGATCGCTTTTGGTAGAATAGACATTTTTATGTTAAGTCTTCCTATCCATGAGCAAGGTATGTTTTTCCACTTATGTAAGTCTCTTTTGGTTTCTTGCAGAAATGTACTGTAGTTTTCTTTATATAAGTCTTTTACATCTCTGGTAAGATTTATTCCTAAATATTTTATCTTCTTGGGGGCTACTGTAAATGGCGTTGATTTGGTGATTTTCTCTTCGATGTTCTTTTTGTTGGTGTAGAGGAATCCAACTGATTTTTATATGTTTATCTTGTATCCCAGTACTCTGCTGAACTCTTCTATTAGTTTCAGTAGTTCTCTGGAGTACTCCTTAGGGTTTTCTGTGTATAAGACCATGTCATCTGCAAATAGAGATACTTTTACTTCTTCCTTGCCAATCTGGATGCCCTTTATTTCTTTATCTAGCCTAATTACTCTGGCTAGGACCTCCAATGCAATGTTGAATAAGAGGGGTGATAAAGGGCATCCTTGTCTGGTTCCCGATCTCAATGGGAATGCTTTCAGGCTCTCTCCATTTAGGGTGATGTTGGCTGTTGGCTTTGTATAAAGCCCTTTACTATGTTGAGGAATTTTCCTTCAATTCCTATTTTGCTGAGAGTTTTTATCATGAATGGGTGTCGAACTTTGTCACATGCCTTTTCTGCATCAATGGATAAAATCATATGATTCTTGTCTTTGGTTTTCTTTATGTGGTGGATTACATTAATCGTTTTTCTAATGTGGAACCATCCCTGCATACCTGGTATGAATCCCACTTGGTCACGGTGAATTATTTTTTTGATATGTTGTTGAATTCTATTGACTAGAATTTTGCTGAGGATTTTTGCATCTATGTTCATGAGGGATAATATAACTTTTTTTTCTTTTTTTTTTTATAGGTCTATAATTTTCTTTTCTTGTGGTGTCTGTACCTGTTTTGGTATCAGGGATATGGTGGCTTCATAAAATGAGTTTGGTAGTATTTGGTCCCTTTCTATGCTCTGAAATACCTTTAGCAGTGGTGGTGTTAACCCTTCTCTGAAAGTTTGGTAGAACTCTACAGTGAAGCCGTCCGGACCAGGGTTTTTTTTTGTTGGGAGTTTTTGATTACCTTTTCAATCTCTTCTTTTTTATGGGTCTATTTAGTTGTTCTACCTCTGTTTGTGTTAGTTTAGGTAGGTAGTGTGTTTCTAGGCATTCATCCATTTCTTCTAGGTTTTCAAATTTGTTAGAGCACAATTTTTCATAGTAATCTGATATGAGTCTTTTAATTTCAGTTGGGTCTGTTGTAATATCACCCATCTCATTTCTTATTTGGGTTATTTGCTTCCTCTCCTGTTTTTCTTTTGTCAGTTTGGCCAGTGGTTTATCAATTTTGTTGAATTTTTCAAAGAACCAGCTTTTGGTCTTGTTAATTCTTTCAATTGTTTTTCTGTTTTCTATTTCATTTAGTTCAGCTTTAATTTTTATTATTTGTTTTCTTGTGGTGACTGTGGGTTTCTTTTGTTGCTCTCTTTCTATTTATTTAAGTTGTAGGGATAATTCTTTGATTTTGGCCCTTCTTTTTGGATGTGTGCGTTTATTGATATAAATTGACCTCTGAGCACCGCTTTTGCTGTGTCCCAAAGGTTCTGATAAGAACTGTTTTAATTCTCATTGGATTCTCTGAATTTCTTTATTCCATCCTTAATATCTTCTATAATCCAGTCTTTTTTAAGCAGGGTATTTTTCAGTTTCCAAGTGTTTGATTCCTTTTCCCTGCTTTTTCTGTTATCGATTTCCACTTTTATGGCCTTATGGTCAGAGAAGATGCTTTGTAATATTTCAATGTTTTGGATTCTGCTAAGGCTTGGTTTATGACCTAATATGTGGTCTATTCTAGAGAATGTTCCACGTGCACTAGAAAAGAAAGTATAGTTGGTTGCTGTTGGGTGGAGTGTTCTGTATATGTCTATGAGGTCAAGTTGGTTGATTGTGGCATTTAGATCTTCCGTGTCTTTACGGAGCTTCTTTCTGGATGTCCTGTCCTTCACCAAAAGTAGTGTGTTGAAGTCTCCTACTATTATTGTGGAGCTGTGTATCTCACTTTTCAATGCTGATAGAGTTTGTTTCATGTATCTTGCAGCCCTGTCATTGGGTGCATAAATATTTAATATGGTTATATCTTCTTGATATATTGTCCCTTTAATCATTATATAGTGTCCTTCCTTATCCTTTATGATGAATTTAACTTTAAAATCTGTTTTGTCAGAAATTAGTATTGCCACTCCTGCTCTTTTTTGATTGTTGTTTGCTTGATATATTTTTTTTTCCATCCTTTGAGTTTTAGTTTGTGTCTCTAAGTCTAAGGTGTGTCTCTTGTAGGCAGCATATAGACGGATCTCATTTTTTAATCCATTCTGCCACTCTCTGTCTCTTTATTGGTGCTTTTAGTCCATTTCATTCAGGGTAATTATGGGTAGGTATGAATTTAGTGCTATCATTTCGATGTCTTTTTTGTGTGTTGTTGACAGGTTCTTTTTCCCACTTAATTTTATGAGCTGCGTAGATCATCTTTATATATTGTCCTTTCCTCATATTTGTTGTTGTTGATTTTGTTTCTGCTGAGTCTCTATTTTTTTCTTGTATTTTATTTTGATGAGTAGGATAGTTTGTCTTCTTTGTGGTTACCTTGTTATTTAGCCCTATTTTTCTAAATTTAAACCTAACTTTTATTTCTTTGTATTGCCATATCTTCCTCTCCATATGGAAGGTGTATGATTACACTTCTTAGTCCCTCTTTATTATTCTAATGTTGTCTTCCCTTATATAATAACATCAGTGTTACCCTGTTTTGAGCTTTTTTTTTTTTTTTATATAGACTTGCTTTGTTTTTTTGGATTTCCCTGTCTGGGTTGACCTCTGGTTGCTCTGCCCAGTGTTCTGGTCTTGCTTGGGTTGATAGCTGATATTATTGATTTTCTAACCAAAGAACTCGCTTTAGTATTTCTTGTAGTTTTGGTCTGGTTTTTATAAATTCCCTAAATTTGTGTTTATCTGAAAGTGTCTTAATTTCACCTTCATATTTAAGAGACAGTTTTGATGGATATATGATTCTTGGCAGGCAATTTTTTTCCTTCAGTTTTTTAAATATGTCATCTCATTGCCTTCTTGCCTGCATGGTTTCTGCTGAGTAGTCCGAGCTTTTTCTTATTGGATCTCCTTTGCAGGTGACTTTTTGTTTATCCCTAGCTGCTCTTGTAATTCTCTCTTTATCTTTGGTTTTGGCAAATTTAATTGTAATATGCCTTGGTGACTTTCTTTTAAGATGTGGAGTTTGATGAGCATCTTGGATAGATATCTTCTCATCTTTCACTATATCAGGGAAGTTTTCTGCCAACAAATCTTCCACAATTCTCTCTGTATTTTCTGGTTTCCCTCCCTGTTCTGGTACTCCAATCACTCGCAGGTTATTTCTCTTAATAGAATCTCACATAATTCTTAAGGTTTCTTCATTTTTTTTTAATTGTTTTATCTGATTCTTCTTCACATATATTAGTGCCAAGTGATTTATCTTTGAGTTCAGAAATTCTAGCTGCTACTTGTTCAGTTCTGCTCCTCTGACTTTGTGTTGAGTTGTCTAATTGTGTAATTTTATTGTTAACCTTCTGAATTTCTGATTGCTGCCTGTGTATTTTTCTAGCTTATTAAACTTTTCATCATGTTTCTAAATAATCTTTCTAATTTCTGCAATTGTTTTATCTGTGTGTTCCTTGGCTCGTTCTGTGTATTGTCTCATTTCCTTCCTGATGTCTTGAAGGGTTCTGTATATTAAACTTTTGTATTCTGCGTCTGGTAATTCCAGGAATGCACTTGCATCTAGAAGATGCATGGATTCTTTGTTTTGAGAGCCTGTTTAGGTGATCATGGTTTGTTTCTTTATGTGACTTGATATTGACTGTTGTCTCAGAGCCATCTGTAAGTTATTGTATTAGTTTATGCTTGCTTACTGTGTCGTAGCTTCTTGCTTTGTTTTGTTTTGGTATACCCCTATGGGTTGCTTGCGTGAGTTGTTTGAGTGAGCTAGCTTGATTGTTTTCGCCTTTGGAGCTCTGATGTCCTGTCCCCAGATGGCTAGAGATGTTAGGTATATCAGTCTAGGAGTCCATTCAGTTTTCTCGTATGAACTCAGCTCAGGGTTCCAGGTAGCTGATCATCAAGTGTGTGGTGCAGGCTCTGTCCTACAGTCTTAGAGGGGTGGGGGTGTTCGGTGTATATACTGGTATCTGATTGCAGCAGGGGGTCACACTCTGAACAAGGCATGGGGCTGAGAACCGACCCCCGAGTGTCTCTGAGGAAAGTGTGTCCTGTTCCCTAGAGCGTGCTGGTGGGTGGGTTCTGCAGACGAACCATGGGCACCCAAAGTTTTTAGTTGTAAGGACTGGGAGGTACCAGTTATCTTTGGACCCCTGTCGCAGGTGGCTGGGTGACCTGAGTGGAGCTACCAGTCCTTAGGTCCCTGATGTGGGTAGGTAAGGAACTTGTTTAGTAGGCAAAACAATGTCAAACATCAAACATCCACCCGTCCACCACACAGCTGAAATGGTTGGAGTCTGCCAATAAGGGGCTATTCTCCCGAAATAGGCCCACACGGGCCCATGCAGAAAGGAAAGGTCCTCAATGTCCACGGACGGTTTATGCCTGAACAGGAGCTGCTTCTGTCCTGAGCTCTTCTGGTTAGTGGAGGTAGCAAATTATCTTTTCCTCCAAATGCAATTTTTTTCCTTTCCCGAGGCTGGGAAGATGGCTCTAGGTGCTCAACAGTGCCTATCTCAGGCCCAGGGAATTCAACCACTGAAGCTATTTTGCAGGTGGGGGGGCACGTTAAAATATACGCAAGTACTTAGCTTTTACCGAGAACACCATTCTCCTCAGGTTCTGGAGGTGTGAGTAGGCTGTGTGGCTGGCTGCTTCTTCCTGAGGAAACTTCAGCCAAACGCTAGTACCAGCCCACCACTGCTGCTCCAGGAATGGTGCCTGAGGGCTTCCTGCCATTCAGGTCCGGTAACTCCTCTCCACTTCTGAACGGTCTCTTCCTCCCCCTGCCCCTCAGTTCCTTTTCTAAGCTTGCCTTTGAAGCTCAGGGCTCCCAGCTTGTCACAAATATACTCGTTTCACTTGTTTTTTCAGGTCTTTGTTGTAAAGAGGGCTTGCCGGAAGCGCCTGTCTATTCCACCATCTTGGCTCTGCCTCATTGTCTGCCTCTTTACGTGATCTGATTATTGACTATTGTCTCTGAGCCAACAATAAATTATTATATTTATTTATTTTATGTTTACTTACTGTGTCCTATCTTCTTGCTTTGTTTTGATATGCTCAAATAGGCTGGCCGTTTGAGCATCTTTGATTATTGGCATCTTTGAAGCTCTGATGCCCTGTCACCAGGTGGTTAGAGCTACTATTAGGTATGTGAGCCCAGGAATCCATTTAGTTTTCTTGTGTAGATTCAGGTCCCAGGTATCCAGGTCATCGGTCACTGACTATGTGGTGCAGTCTTTCATCTACAGTCCTAGTAGGACTGGGCTGCCTAGGAGTGATTGGAGCAGGCACAGATATCTGGCTGCAGTACAGGGTTATGTGCTGAGCAAGGTAGAGGGGTGACGGCTGCCCCTGAGTGCCTGGGTGGAAGACGTGTCCCTGTTCCCTAGAGCTCATAGGTGACTAGGTTTTGCAGCCAGACTTTGGACACCCAATGCTGTTGGATATAAAGACTGGGAGGCACCGCTTATTCTCAGACCCCAGTTGTGGGTGGCTGGGTGGAGTAGGTGGAGGCACCAGTCCTCAGGCCCTTGATATGGGTAGGTGAGGACCTTGCTTAATGGGTAGGGCACTGTCGAATGTCAGGAATCTGCCACTTCCCCTTAGCTGTTGCAGCTGAAAATAGGCTTCAGCTATATACCCTATCGTACTATGCTAATGAGGGCCTACAGTGCTGAAATGGCCCACACAGGTCTAGGCAGGGGTGAAAAACATTAAAAGTCTGTGGACCCATTATGCCTGGGCCTAGGCAAAGGGGCTGTGCCTGTCCTGAGGTCCCGGCTTAGGAGAGCTGGCAGATTGTGTTTTTTCCTGTTTGTTATTTGTTAATTTGTTCCCTCTCCAAAGCCAGGAGAATGGCTTGGGATGCACGACAGGACCCACTTCTGGCCCAGGGAGCATGGCAATCACTGAAGCTGGCTGGGATGGGAGCAGAGCAGGGAGGGGCAGGTGAATGAGAGGTACTTCCCAGATGAGGGAAGGTTTTTTTGTTTCCGCATGGTAGGTTGGACGCTTGTACTTAAATTTTACAGATTCAGTGCCACTTTCCCCTGGTTCCATAGGTTTGTGCGGGCTCTCTGCCACTGGGTTTCTTCTCGTGTGGAAAACATGTCCTGAGCACTACTGCTTGCCTCAGCCATGCTTGCAGGCCAATTTAGCCTGCACGGTGCCGGCCAGGTCAGTTCTGGCAAATCCTCGCTGCTTCTGAACTGTCTTCCCCCTTCCCCCCGCCCCCCGCCACTCAGTCTGACTACTTTGTCTTTGATGTTCAGGACTCCTAGATTGTCGTATATAATTGATTCACTTGTTTTTTTTTTTTGAGGTGGGGAGTCTTTATTACAAGAGGGACCCCAGAAAGTATCTGACTACTCTGCCATCTTGGCCCTGCCTCCTCAATATACCTGGGTTTAAACTGAATTGTATGCAGCAATTAAAAAAAAAAAGAATTACAAGCAAATAAAACATCCTATTGTGTATACGGAGAACTGGTGGCACAGTTGTTAAGAGTTTGGCTGCTAACCAAAACGTTGGCAGTTCAAATCTACCCACCACTACTTGGAAACCCTATGGAGCAGTTCTATTCTGTCCTACAGGGTCGCAATGAGTAGGAATTGACTCGATCACAACTGTTTTTTTTTTTTTTTTAATTGGATACCTAAAACCCTTATTGGGATAGTGTTGGGACAAAAAAAAAAAAAGAAAAGAAAAAATCTGTTGAGTATTTACTAAGTGCAAGACAACTTTGTTAGTGCCTTATACATATTGTTAACATTAAATACATACAACAATCCTATGAGGTAATATACCTCCGTTTTACAGATGGGTGAAGATTAGAGTCACAAAACCAGGATTTAAACAAAGATACTTTGTCTCCAAATTCCACGTTCCTAATCACCACAGTATATTGCATATTGCATGCACAGTCTTAATAACTTGTTCTTGGGTATAAGTAATCAGAACTGCATATTGATTAAATTTCAATTATAATAAAACAAGATTTTAAGAAATCCAAGGGGAGGTTACTCTGAATCAAACCAATTAAGTGTTTTATTGAATTTGGGGGGTTTAAAATATTCTGCCTCACTTCTTTTCCTCTATGAGTGATTGATGTTATCCGTAATTTAGGAGGGAAACAAAGGGAATATGTTTTTTCAATGTATAATACACTAGAGCTTTACTTGTAGTAAATTATCTTCTTTAAAAAAAGGCTTTTTTTTTTTTTTCCTCCTTACTACGAGATTTTGTGTGTGTGTGTGTGTGTGTGCGCTTCCCCCTTTGTGGTACTTTAATGTCTTTACAGTTTGCATTTTCTTAACAGGTCTTTTCTGACACAAACTTGGAAACACCTTTTGATCCCCTATTTATAATTATCCTTTGAAGCTTCTGGGTCCCCTCTTCACAACACAGCAGTTTCTTCCAGGAAACAGTACAGAGTGGTACATTTTACAGAAAGATTCCAAGTCCTTGATGAATTTAGTGTGATCTTAGGCATTAATAAAGCCTTTGTGTTTGAATGTCCTCTTATGCCAGATGGGAATACTGCTGGTCCTATTGATTTCACTGTTGCTTTGTGTGATGATCACATGTGATAATGGATACAAAATCAGTTTGAACATGCATTAAATGTATTCCAAATACAGATATTAATATTTCCTCGTTAAAGATACTGGAAAGTTTTTTTTTTTTTTTTTTCCTTGAAAGGAATATATAAATCAGTGCTGAGCAAGCAATGTAGGTTTTGGTGATCTTGTGAACTATAAGCAATATTAGCAAGGAGATGCTGGTTAAATGTGGAGTCTTTTCTTTCATTATACTTTTCAGCCTTGAAACATTTGTAGTTCTTTGCTTCAATACTTGTCTCTCTGGCTGTAACCTGGAACCTCTTTCAAAATCTACCACAACCTACCCCCTCACCTCCGGCATCTGGAGAAGAGGGAATTCTTATTTATTATAAAAATCCAGCTTACCTGAAAGGCAAAATCCAATTTAGGAATCCCTGATTACTACTATTGTCAGAATTGACTTGATGGCAATGGGTTTGGTTTTTGTTTTTTGTAATTACTGAAAACTTACTCCTGTTTGCCCAGGTGGCTGCTGATCATTAAGTTCTCAGGAGTATTCCTGGTTCCACTAAGTTTAAGAATATTCCCTCAAGGAACCACTGAATTGAGGGGGAGTGGAGTTAATTAGAATAGGGAATAGAGTCATCTGTAAATTTCCTTGAAATGCAAATTGTATTCACTAGTTCTGCCCTGAATCCACTTTAATTCATTGATTCATTCAGTGTATGCCAGGCCATTTTCCAGGCCCCGGGGAATACAGTAATGACAGCATTTCAAGCCTTCTTGGAGTTCATGTTCTAGCTGGAGGTCACAGACCTTAAGTAGGTAAGACATATAGATACAAGATGGTGATGCAATGGAGAAAAAAATCAAGCAGAGTAGGGTGCACAGAATGTGAGATGGGGACAGTGAAGGAGGGTTGTGCTTTTAAATCAGGTGGTTAGAAAAGGGTACACTCAGAACATATAGAACTGAAGGATATGAGAAGGACTTGTCTATCTTAGGAGTATTCTGGGTAAAGCTAAAAGCAAGTACAAATTCCGTTAGGTCGGGGTGTGCCTTCTATCTCCCAAGAACTGTACCACCAACAGGCTGGAGAAGGGGGTGGGGGTGGGGGTGTAAAGGAAAAGATGTAAAGGGTAGAAGGAAGTAAATTTGTAGGCAAAGATTTTGTAAAAAGTAGATTGGAGAGTGCTCTCAGGAGCAACCCCTGTAAGGAAGCAAGATTGGGCAGAAGGAGAAGTCGAACTGTGATGTAATTGCAACAGAGGCTCAGAAAATTGTATGGGAGCTCTGGAGTTGAGAGGACCCTTAGAGTTGAGGCTGGAGCCTGGGTCTTTGTACTCCTACGTGGGCCAGTCAATGGACGACAGCTGCCACTGGGAGGTCAGTACAACTTTGGGTGAGGCAACTCCTTCCCACAAAGGCAATTACTGGAGCAGGACTTAGCTGTAAGTTATCATCAGCTGCTACGCTCAGTAGCTGGGGAAGTGAGTGTTTCTTTACTGCAGAGGCTATCTGAGTGACACTGTATAGCATTCACTGTAAGGAGGAGGCTGGATACATTTTGATGTGATGCCAGAGGATTTGAGGATAACTGGGTGTGGCAAGTGAACAAAAGTGTCATAGAGGACTCTAGGGTTTAAGAAAAAACCAGAAAGATGGAGTTACCATTATGTGAGAATTGGAAGACTACAGGAGTAGCAGGTTTTAGAACGAAGTTCGGGCACCCATTTTAGCACATATAGAGTTGAACATCCAAGTGGTGATGTAAAGAAGACAACCTTATATGTGAGTTTGAGAAAAAGGTTGGGGCTGGTTATATTTGCTATAAATGAGGCCTTCTGGCAGCTGATGAGTGAGATCTTTACTACTCCATAATTTTAAAAACTTTTAAGGACTCCACCTTAACTGGCTCACATTCAAACACTTTAGCCTAGAAACTATGAGCCAAGTTAACTATTTAAATAATATTGATGAATTACTTCAAATATAAGGGGAAGTATGGAGAATGTCACTAAAACCTGTACCTACCAGCTAGCTTTAACAAATCTTATATTTTGCCATTTTTAATTTAGCTTTCACTTCTGCTCTTGTTCTTGCTCTCTCTTTATAGCTACTGTTTGTTCTGCCTTTGTACATTTCCTCAATCTCGTTCTCTTTTTCACTCCAAAGGTAACCACCATTGTGGACTTGTTTTTTATCATCCTAATGCATATTTTTATTATTCTTTTATGCATGTTTTTATTATTTATCGATAGTATGTATGCAACTGTAACAAAACTATAATACTGCCCATGTTAGTAAATTTTATATAAATAATATATTTTCAGTATCTAAGCCAATAGGTAATGATACAGACATAGATAAAGACAAAACTCTTGGTCATTTATATTGCTGCTTTATAGTAATCCATTGTATGTCTTTACCACAACATAGTTTTCCATTCTCCTGTGATGGTTAAGAGCTCAGGCTGCTAACCAACAGGTTGATTCAAATCCACCAGCTGGTCATTGGAAACCCTATGGGGTAGTTCTATCCTCTGTCCTGTAGAGTTGGTATGAGTCAGAATCAACTTGATGGCAATGGTTTTTTTTTTTTTTAAGGTGGATATTTGGACTATTTCTAATTTTCACCGTTGCATACTCTGATGTGAAAAATATCCCTTTATATGTCTCCTTGTATACTCTGAGTTTTTCAAGAGTGCATACTTGAGAGAGGAATTGCTTGGTGGGAGGAAGTTTTATATCTTCTACTTACAAGATATTCCCAAAACACTTTTTAATAATAGCTATGCCTATATATGGAGTCCTGGTGGCTCAGTGGTTAAGAACTTGGCTGCTAACCAAAAGGTCAGCAATTTGAATCCACCAGCTGCCAATCAAGGACAACCTGTGGAATGAAAACGATCTGAACTTGAACATGCAAACCCTCAATCTGTAGACGTTTCTCCAAATCTTTTCCACAAGTGGATTGCTTCCAGATTTATTCTGCACTAGTTCTGTTGCAAGTAATCGCTGGGGAGATCTGTCTACCTGTCAGGTGGAGCTTTTTGACTCATGACTTCTCCTTCTAGGGCAAGGATAACATTAACAAACAGAAGAAAAACATAACAGTGAAGAGGGATTCGAATTTGCAATTTAAATAGAATTGCAAGAAGAGGCATTGACTTATTCTATATGTTCTTTCAAAGTTGGACAACTGAAACTGGAAGACTGAATTTTTATGGAGCTTTTGTATTATGAATAAATATCCTTTGTAGTACTAGCAATAAGTAGTACTAGCATTAAGCTAGTAAAGAGACTACTTACCAAGTTCTCAGAGCACTTTTTTTATTTTTCCTTTTGAGAGACCTTTGTTTGTCTTCTCAGTTCCCCCTGGTTCAGGAAGGTGAAGTTGCCACCCACATTTTTATAATCAGTATTACTTGGACTGAGTGTTTTTTCACTAATCCTCTTCCTGATGAATTTGTTTTACATATCCCTCATTATAAGAAGCCCTGGTCGTGTAGGGGTTAAGCAGTCAGCTGCTACCTAAAACGTCGAAGGCTCAAACTTGTCTGCCACTCTACAGAAGAAAGATATGGCAGTCTGCTTCTGTAAAGAGTATGGCCTTGGAAACCCTACGGAGCAGTACTACTCTGTCCTACTGAATCATTATGAGTCGGTTCCACAGTGAAGGGTTTGGTTTTTGGTTTTATCTCTCATTATATTCTTCCGTTTCACCACAAGAGATAATTAAAAAGTGCTCTGATGCAGATAAGGGGAAAGTAGTCATAGTACAGAGCTTTTCTCCCCAAACTTGAATGTTCTCTTTTCTAACCAAGATGAAAGAAGACAACATTAAAGCAGTGTGAGAGCCTGAAGTTGAGATGTTTCTATTGTTTTTAAATGGCCCAGTATTCGCACCCATGGGGCAGAATCAAGTTTGTGTGGTTAACAATAAATAATATTCAACAACAATAATAACGATCTTATTATCAATACTACAATAATAAGAATATCAAGTAACATTGGACACATATTCCGGGAACTGTCTACATTATTTCATTTAGTACAACTATCTTTTAGGTAGATATTATTTTCCTTGTTTTATAGATGACAAAACCAAGACTAAGAAAAGCCAAGTTGCCTCCCTAAGAACACATAGCTAAAAATAGATGATTTTGGCATCAGATGCCCTTCTGACTTTCAAGCCTATATTTTTAATTACTCCACTATGTTCTTTTTCCTCATTAAAACAGTGGTAAGACTATCTGGAAAGGGAAAATAAAAGAATATTCCTATATATTTGATGTTGTGGAGGAAACAAAAGGTAATTTAATCATACATTATTTTGTAAAATAATTAGAACAATTTGTACACATTTTTACTTTTATTTTCTGCAAGAGACTGAGACTCAGTTATATGTCGAGCACAAGATAAAATACATTTGGGTGTCACCATGGCTATGTTGGTGTTTGCAACTGAGGATGTCCTAAAGCCCACTGAGAAAGGATATCCTCGGTACACATCACAAAAACTTATTTGCAATTTTTTGACCAGTGTGCCTTCTTCAGGATTCACCCACATTTTCCCCCACTTTTTAAAGTAATCAGGGCTACGTATCTTCCAAACACTGGTTATTTTGGTTATTTTGGGTTTTTATTTAGTCTATGATCTAAAGGTTATTTAGTCTGTGCTCTGCTCTTGTTCTAAACCAAAACCAAAACAAAAACTCACAAACCCATTGCGTTGACATTGAGTCAATTCCCATGCATAGCAACCCTATAGGACAGAGTAGAACTGCCTCATAGGGTTTCTAAGGCTGTAATCTTTATGAGGAGCCCTGGTGGTACAGTGGTTAAGCATTTGGCGGCTAACTAAAAGGTTGGCAGTTCAAATCCACCACCTGCTCTTTGGAAACCCTATGGGGTAGCTCTACTCTGTCTTATAGGGTTGCTGTGAGTCAAAATGGAAACCCTGGTGGCAAGGTGGTTAAGTGCTACGGCTGCTACCCAAAGGGTCGGCAGTTCTAATCCACCAGGCGCTACTTGGAAACTCTATAGGTCAGTTCTACTCTGTCCTGTAGGGTTGCTATGAGTCAGAATCAACTCGACGGCACTGGGTATGAGTCAAAATTGACTTAGCAGCAACGGGTTTAATTTTTAAGAGGTGCAGAATGGCAGGTGGCTTTGAATATCTGACCTTTTGGTTAGCAGCTGAGCTCTTGATCACTGCTACCAGGGCTCATTACCAACTCTTCATGGTGTCTGAAATTCAGCATTGTCTCCATATTTACTATTTACAAAGCTTTTCATTTGCTGAGCTGGCTGGGCTGTGTACTGTGCTAGCCTCCTGCATCATCCTGTCTCCTTTAGAAAGGGCTTAAAATCAAGTGCACAGTCAAAGGCTGTCATGTAAGAAGGGATCAGTGTGCCCGGAGTGCAGTAACCATTCTCTAAGACCTTCTTCTTTCTCTCTCTGCCCTCCCTCTCCCTGGGAAGATTGTTTACTATAGCTGAGAGGGACGTTGTAAGCAGAGAAGCTTGGTCTAATGAAAAGGTTTAACACAAATCTTGCCTTTGGTAGGAATAGTTACTCTTGTAACACAGGCAGGAAAGTCACCCTGGAATAACTATGCTATTGGTAGAAGGGCCCAGACAAGGAGAGGAAAACTCAGTTTTTTAACTGAATATCTGAAAAGGATATCTGTAGTTACAATTCATGCTTAGAAGAATTTTCAAGACAAGCAAATAATGCCAGCAAGTGTTTCATTGTAGATATTGACTGTTAATTCCAGTTACAACCTCAAACACAGGGACACAGATAACTCAAAGCCATCTTTCTCTATTTGGTTGGCTTTGGTTACTTTGCTAAGTGCTGTTCTCAGACATGAACACAATCATCACATCTGATGTTCGTTATTAAAGGGCGAAAGCAAAAACTGGAATGTATATGTGCATACTCCTTTGGGGCTAGAACTCCTATGAGTTATTCATGATTTAATGCAAGTTCTTAATTTTGAAGACAACTGGCAATGGTTTTGGGGACTATCCTCTATTTACATGAACCAAAAATTCAGAATGTTGGCTTGTACTTCCAAGGTTAGATGAGATGCTTGCTCTGTGACTTTGTTTTATTTAGGACCTGTTCTTAGTATCAAATCCTTCACTGGAAACACTTCATAAAGGATGAACAACCAGGATCCCATTTCCAGTGTCCTATCATGTTAAGTGTTAAGTGTATGATTAAAAACAACAGGTAAGATTTTTTTTAAGTAAATAAGTTAAAAACAAAATTATTGCCTTTTACAAATTGCTTCTCAAAATAAAAAAAATAAAAAAAAGATGAGGACTGGGAAACTGATTCACAAATGTACCAGGGATGAAGAAAACTACACAATATTAAGGGATTGTTACAGCTCTCAGTGTCTCATTTTTAAAATGTCCTTAAAAACCTGATTAAAATGAATTCTGAAAGTACTGTTTTTTCAACTATTATTTTACTCTCCCACCAAAGAATCTTTCATTCCAAATATCCTCATTTCTCTTGAAGTCAAGTTATAACCATGTGGCCTCAGGACCCTGGACCCAGAAGGAGGTTGTTCTCCATGGGGCCCTCTGAAATGAGAGAGGACAGAGGGCCTTAGTTTACTTCTCAGCCTTTCCAAGTCTTTCAAGGTGAGAAGGAGTTTGCAAGACCACCAGGGGTGCTGTTTTCCCTTTCACTATAAATTCTTGGTCTTCTTTGACTAATGGGTATTTTACGTTCTAATTCTATAGCAAAAGAAATTCTGTGAGCATTATGGGTAACTTTAACAACTAATTTCCCTTCTTCTAAGGAGCACTGGTGATGCAACAGTTAAACACGTGGCTGCTAACTGAAAGGTTGGCACTTCAAACCCACCCAGCGGCTCCATGCAACAGTGGAAGAAAGACGTGGTGATCTATTCCTGTAAAGGTTACAGCCTAGAAAAACCTATGGGGCAGGTCATCTCTGTCACATGGGGTGACTGTGAGTTACAATAGACTTCACGTCACCCCAAAACAACAGTTACATCCTTCCTTCCGGGAAGAGCTTCCTGATGTTTAACCCATTGCCATCGAGTGGTTTACTATGATTTTTCTCCTTCTTTTTATACTGTTAGATCTGTCAGTTTATTTTCTAATTGAATATTTAATGGAACTCAACACCTGCTTAAAATTCATGAATATAATACTCACTTGACAAGAACAGTAAGAAAGAGTTGGAGCACTAGGCTACATTAGTTTTATCAAGATTCTTTCTTCACTTGCCAAAACATCTTCAGCTATGTTATCGTTGGATATTTTGCAGCATTGAGCTGGTAAACAGTCCTCACCTTAGTACAGCAAACAATTCTTTAGAAGACCAGTACATTTTTAATCATATATATGTATGAATAATATATATATATTCACATATACACATAAAAATATATACATACATATACACACAAGTACATATATGGATACCAAAAAAAAAAAAAAAATCAAACTCATTGCCATTGAGTCCATTGTGACTCATAGTGACCCTATAGGACAGAGTAGAACTGCCCTGTAGAGTTTCCAAGGAGTGCCTGGTGGATTCGAACTGCCGACCTTTTGGTTAGCGGGAGTAGCACTTAACAACTATGCTACCAGGGTTCCCGTATATACACACACAGGCATATATATATATACACACACATATCTTGTAGTGCCGTCAAATTGGTTCCAACTGATAAGTGACCCTATGTACTACAGAATGAAACACTGCCCGGTCCTGTGCCATGCTCACAATCATTATGCCTGAGGCCATTGTTGCAACCACTGTGTCAATCCATCTTATTGAGAGTCAACCTCTTTTCTGATGACCCTGTGCTTTACCAAGCATAGTGTCATTCAGGGACTGATCTCTCCTGATAACATGTCCCAAGTATGAAAGATACAGTCTCGCCATCCTTGCTTCTAAGGAGCATTCTGGTTGTACGTCTTCTGAGACAGATTTATTCCTTCTTTTGGCAGTCTATGGTATATTCAATATTCTTCACCGATACCACAATTCAAAGGCATCAATTCTTCTTTGGTCTTATTCATTGTCCAGCTTTCTCGTGCATATGATGTGACTGAAAATACCATGGCTTGGGTCAGGTGCACTTTAGTCTTCAAGATGTCATCTTTGCTTTTCAACACTTTAAAGAGGTCTTTGCAGCACATTTGCCCGACACAATGAGTCTTTTGATTTCTTGACTGCTGCTTCCATGAGTGTTGATTGTGGATCCAAGTAAAATGAAATCCTTGACAATTTCAATCTTTTCTCCATTTATCATGATGTTACTTATTGGTCCAGTTGTGAGGATTTTTCTATATGTTGAGGTGTAATCCATACTGAAGGCTGTGGTCTTTGATATATATATACATATATATGTATATATATATATACACACACACATATATGTATGTGTGTGTATGTGTGTGTGTATGTATATATACACACACACAGGCCCCACAGTAAATATATACATTTGTATTATAGCCCATGTTAATCTTTAATTTGCTTCTTACAACAGAAATAATAACCCAAATGACTTTTTATAGTTATTAGTATTGAGCATTAAAGTGTTCAATTATTTACATAGTTTTCTAGACTGCTTACATGATCAGCAAGTGTGCCTTTTTTATTTTTCTGCAAAAGGTTTATTAAATTTGCAAGACATGCTCAGCTTGACATGCATCATGTGGTCTATTTCAGCCTCATTACCTGGACCATTAGACTGCAAGCAAAGAATAGTTAAATACCTATTTATTATCTAATTTCTAAAGAAGCCTGATAAATTTAAGTTGCTGGCTCACTGGAAAAAATAAGATAAATTGAGAAATAACTGAATGATTGATTTATCTCCTCCAGGGGAAAAAAATAAAACATAAATGTGTCAAATCCAGTTATAGAGAATTGATGTCTTATGTAACTCTTTTTGAAGTAGAAATTAAATTTCCTTAAAAAGTTATATTAAAAAGGAGATGGGATGAAACCATGAGCTGACACACCATTACTCTAATAAATCTGGGGAAAAATACATTTTGAAAACTTTTCTGAAGTGTGGTATTAAATTGATTTATTCAGTCCTAAGCAGTAATTATGGAATGTGCTTATCTAGAAACCCTCTGCTTCTATTGATCCTCATGTCTTCTGATGAAAATCTCATAATTCATTACATTCTTAAAGTTTAGAATTGTTAGAATTATTTATGATCCACGATCCTAGGTGCTGGTAACGAAGGCGGTATGAGTGGATAATTCTACACTGCTGCACGCTGACTGTTTCCCTGAGCCAGATGGGTAGCTGATGGAGCCAGGCAGCATGTACACAAAAATGCAGATTTCCTGGGGGATTTTGAAGGGCCAGTATCATGTTGGAAACTAATGAGTCTGTATGTGTTAGATTTTTCTGATCTAGGATCCAGTTTTCGTCTGTGATACTGTGTCCCCTAAGGAGGAATGACCCTCATTATATTTGTCTACTTAAATTTACAGAATGACCTGAATTTATACTGTAGTTAGCTGCCATGGAGTTGGCTTCTGTCCACAGCGACCCCATGCACGATGGAGCGAACCACTGCCTGGTCTTGTGCCATTCCTGTGATGGGCTCAGACTGTTGTGATCCACAGGGTTTTTATTGGCTGGTTTTCAGAAGTAGATCACCAGGCTTTTTTTCCTAGTCCCTCTTAATTTGGAAGCTCTGCTGAAACCTGTTCAGCATTATAGCAACATCTAGGTCTCCACTGACAGATGGGTGGTGGGCACAACTTATGGTGCATTGGTGGTAATCAAACCCAGGACTCTGATATGGAAGGGGAGAATTCTACCACTGACCCACCGCTGCCCGCCTTCAGCTTATCTACCACATCACCTGTTGCACTGTAGTGGATTCCAACTCATAGCAACCCTGTAAGACAGAGTAGAACTGCCTCATAGGGTTTCCAAGGCTGTAATCTTTATGGAAGCAAACTGCCGCATCTTTTTCCCGTAGAGTGGCTGGTGGGTTCAAACCTCTGACTTTTCAGTTCACAGCCAAGCGCTTAACCACTGTGCCACCAGGGCTCCTTCTCCTCAGCTTATAGTCCTCTGGAAACAGGTTCTGTGGGTTACTGTTGCTATGTGCCTTAAGCAGGCAGAGATAATGGAGGGATCATTGCATTGTTAAAGAATTAGTCAAATTCATGTTTTCAGTGGCCATATCCTGTGCCTTAAATCTAGAAAACCATTGCTCTTCATTATAGAATTGCTATTGCACATTTCGTTTGCCCCCAAACCTGTTCCGCCTTCACCATTCCTATTTCTGTTGATGGTACCCAGGTCTGTTCAGTTATTTATCGCTAAACCATGGCATCTTCTTTGACTCTTTCTGCTGTCTTACTTCTTCTATTTAGTCATAATGTTGTCAAGTCTAACTCCACATGCATTTGGCATCTGTTCTTTCCTTTCTACTCCTGTGGCCACTTCCTTTTCAGGATTTCATTACCTCTCATTTGAACAGTACCCCTCATCCCCTAATGATATCCCTGCTTCCAGTCTTTTCCTCAGCCAATCCTTCCTGCTGCCAAATAATCTTCCTGAAACACAGCTCTAATTGTGTCGTTCTCTAGCTCAAAAACTTTTCCTGGTTCCCCTTTGACTAATAAATTTCAATTCTTTTACTTGGCGTTCATGTTTCTGGACAACTTGGACACACGAACCTCACTCTTGAACTTTTCAACCGTTGTTCTACTCCTTGGATTTTATCATCCTGCCAAGCCGACCAGGGATTTCCAGACTTTGGGATTTTATGAACATGATTTTTATTATTCCAGATAGTAGATACCTATTCCTTTAATAGGTAAGATCATTGAAAAAAATAGATAAAAATAAATAAAGGATGATTTTAACTAAAAAATTAGAAAGATTACAAACTTGGAATAAATGATCATCTCTAAATTGAAACAACTTGGCTTTGTGAAATGCTAACAATCCAGTACTTCTTTTCCTTATTTTGTCAAGAACCTATAAATAACTCCCATGATGGTATAAAAACCAGAGAACCAGATTACTCCCCCAAAATATGCTGTGATTTCCTACTTTAGATGATGCCCTTGTATAAGTTGGAAGTTTTTTGAGGTCAGGGACTGTGTCTCTTTCTTCTTTGGATTGCAATACCCCATGCCCTTGACAGACATCCATAGCTTCCTAGCACAGCTTCTGGCTCATACCATCCATTCATTGGTTGAATGAACTGAATCACACATCGTCCCTAAAGATCTTTTACTATGAATGATCCTCTGATCACTCAGTATGGAATAAATACAGCTCAAAACTGGGAGTCTTCACAGGGGCTGTTAATGAAAAACAAGGACTCAGAGAACAATAAATTCCTGTCAAACGCTTTTTTCATGCCATAGACTTGGCTATTTTGAGAGTCAAATCATCTTACAGTACTCAGAAGGCGATTCATATTTAGAAAGCATGTGTTTTCCAAACTAACAATTAGAAAACATATGTTCACAGTGGCGTCCCTGGGTGGTACAAATGTTAATATGCTCAGCTGCTAACTGAAAGACTGGAGGTTTGAATCCACCTAGGGATACCTTAGAAGAAAGGCAGGGAGATCTACTTTTGAAAAATCAGCCACTGAAAACTCTACGGAACATAGTTCTACTTTGACATACATGGGGTTGCTATGACTCCACGGCATGGACGTGATAGCAAGTTTTCCTTTTTTAAATATTCCCAACAGAAGATAATCTTTGAAATTGCTTCTGGCTCAGAAAACAGGATCATTATAGATGTGGGTACGTCACAAACTTTTTCTGTAAAGGTCCAGATAGTAAATATTTTTTGGCTTTGTGAGTCATACACTCTTTGCCACACATACTCAACCTGGCTGTGGTTAGAGTGAAAGCAGCCATTAAAAAAAAAAACCCATTGCTGTGAGTCGATTCTGACTCATAGCAATGCTATAGGACAGAGTAGAACCGCCCCATAGAGTTTCCAAGGAGCACCGTAGCTCTTAACCACTATGCCAACAGGGTTTCCAAAAGCAGCCATAAAAAAAAGTGAGTAAATGAATGAGTGTGGTTCTGTTCCAATAAATCTTTATTTATGCATGCTGAAATTTGAATTTCATATAATTTTCAAAAGTTATGAAACATTCTTCTTTTGAATTTTATTTCAACTATTTAAAAACTTAAAAGCATTGTTAGCTTGTGGACTATGCAAAAGTAGTTGGGAGGCCTGGTTCCACCCATGGGTGATAGTTTACCAACCCAGTTATAGATATACCACTAGCTCAAATAGATACATTGATGTCAACTAAAAGGGCTTAAAGATGAATTATGCTAACATGCTAGGGTTATGCTCAGTATAATCAATTTAAAATGAGGGAATTATTCTTCTGCTTGGATATCGGGATCCTAACTGGATCTTTCTCTCTTCAAGTATTTCTGAACTGGTTTTTACAAATAAGAACTCTTTTCAGGATTCTACTACATATCTGCAGGGTAGGGTGCTGGGAAAGGACTGCAATTTAACAACAACAACAACAACAAAAGCCATTCATTTAAACCTTGTGAATCAGTATTTGGTATCTGATTCGTTGTTTTTTTGTTTTTGTTTTTGAGAACTGGGGAATTAGGTTAAGGTGGAGACCTTGGAAAACTGACTTGAGCTGTAGGAGATGACTTTGTCTTTTAAATTATTCTTTGCATTTGTCTGTTTCTGTGGTTTATATTCAAAGACTCTGGAGTGATTGAATAGTCCATCTCCAAAAGGAATATACTATATCTAGATTTTTTTTTTCAGATGGCGCAGGACTAGGCAGTGTTTTTTTTTTCTGTTGTACATAGGGTCGATAAGAGTTGGAAGCCACTAGAGAGCACCTAACAACAAAAACAACACAGTGTATAATAGAAACCTCATTTCTCTGATCAAAACCATGCTCTTTGAACCCAACTATTTTCTTTTTTTTTAATTGCGCTTTAAGTGAAAGTTTATAAATCAGGTCAGTCTCTCTTACAAAACTTTACAGACACCTTGCTATACACTCCTAATTGCTCTCCCTCTGATGAGATAGCACAGTACTTCCCTCCCCTCTCTCTCCTCGTGTACATTTGGGTAGCTTCTGGACAACTCTGCTCTCTCATCTCCCCTCCCTACAGGAGATGCCAACATAGTCTCATGTGTCGACTTGATCCAAGAAGCTTGTTCTTCACCAGTCTCATTTTCCATCCCCTATTCCAGTCCAATCCCTGTCTGAAGAGTTGGCTTTGGGAATCGTTCCCGTCCTGGGGTAACAGAAGGTCTGGGGTCCATGGCCTCCGGGGTTCCTCCAGTCCCAGTCTGACCATTAAGCCTGGTCTTTTTACAAGAATTTGGGGTCCGCATCCTACTGCTCTCCTGCTCCCTCAGGGTTTCTCTGTTGAGTTCCCTGTCAGGGCACTCATTGGTTGTGGCCAGGTACCATCTAGCTCTTCTGGCTTCAGGCTGATGTAGTCTCCGGTTTATGTGGTCCTTTTTGTCTCTTAGGCTCATAATTATTTTGTGCATTTGGTGTTCTTCACTCTTCCTTGTTCCAGGTGGGTTCAGACCCTTGATGCATCTTAGATGTTTGCTTGTTAGCGTTTAAGACCGCAGACACCACGCTCCAAAGTGGGATGCAGAATGTTTTCTTAATAGATTTTCTTATGCCAATTGACTTAGATGTCCCCTGAAACCATGGTTCTCAAACCCCCACCCCTGCTATGCTGGCCTTTGTTCAGTTTTTTAAGGAAACTTCTTTGTTTTGGTTTAGTCCATTTGTGTTGACCTCTCCTTTATTGTGTATCATCTTTCCCTTCACCTAAAATGAAACTTATCTACTATCTAATTAGTAAATACCATTCTCCCTCCCTCCCGCCCTCCCCCCTCTCTTAACCATCAAAGAGTGTTTTCTTCTCTGCTTAAACTGTTTCTCCAGTTCTTATAATAGTGGTCTTATACAATGTTTGTCCTTTTGCAATTGACTGATTTCACTCAGCATTATGTCTTCCAGATTCTTCCATGTTATGAAATGTTTCACGGATTCATCATTGTTCTTTATCGATGTGTAATATTCCATTGTGTGAATATACCATAGTTTATTTATCCATTCATCCATTGATAAGTACCTTGGTTGCTTCCAACTTTTTCCTATTGTAAACAGTGCTGCCATGAACAGGGTGTGCATATATCTGTTTGTGTCAAGGTTCTTATTTCTCTAGGATATATTCCGAGGAGTGGGATTGCTGGATCGTATGGTAATTTTATTCCTAGTTTTTAAGAAAGCACCAAATCGATTTCCAAAGTGGTTATACCATTTTACATTCCCACCAGCAGTGTAGAAATGTTCCAATATCTCCACAACCCCTCCAACATTTATTATTTTGTGTTTTTTGCATTAATGTGAGCCTTGTTGGAGTGAGATGGAATCTTGTTGTAGTTTTGATTTGCATTTCTTTAATGACCAATGATCAAGAACATTTCCTCATGTATCTGTTAGCCACCTGAATGTCTTCTTTAGTGAAGTGCCTGTTTATATCCTTTGCCCATTTTTTAATTGGGTTATTTGTCTTTTTGTGGTTGAGTTTTAGCAGAATCATGTAGATTTTAGAGATCAGGTGCTGGTCAGAGATGTCATAGCTGAAAACTTTTTCCCAGTCTGTAGGTAGTCTTTTTACTCTTTTGGTGAAGTCTTTGGATGAGCATAGGTGTTGGATTTTTGGGAGCTCCCAGTTATCTGGTTTCCCTTCAGCATTTTTAGTAATGTTTTGTATTCAGTTTATGCCATGTATTAGGGCTCCTAATGTTGTCCTTATTTTTTCTTCCGTAATCTTTATCATTTTAGACTTTATGTTTAGGTCTCTGATCCATTCGGAGTCAGTTTTTGTGCATGGTGTGAGATATGGGTCTTGTTTCATTTTTTTGCAGATGGATATCCAGTTATGCCAACACCATTTGTTAAAAAGATTATCTTTTCCCCAATCAACTGACACTGGGCCTTTGTCAAATATCAGCTGTTCCTATGTGGATGGATTTATGTCTGCATTCTCAATTCTGTTCCATTGGTCAATGTGTCTGTTGTACCAGTACCAGCCTGTTTTGACTACTGTGTCAGTATTATATCTAGATTTTAAACATTCACCTTAGGCAAAAGGAGACTGGACAGGAATTTCTATTGTAGTTTCTCAGGTAAAAGTTGGCAGTATCTTCCTTCTTAATTGAAGCTTTATGTGCTTATTTTAAGGTATAAAATCCTTCTCTTGACAATGTTTTCCTTGGAGCCTTCTGCTCCACCTTAGGTGAGCAGACCTAATTCAGCCTTGAAATATTAATTGAAGTCTCTGGTGAAAGGGTAAATTCTCATGCCTTAAGGGTATCTGTAAAAATACATGCACACAATGTGAACCTCATTACTTTCCTGTAGGGTTCAGCAATAATGGCTTCCAAACTCTTTGAAGCTGAAGAAACCATTCTCTTAGGTTTTAGATGATGGTTTAGGCTAAGAATTCTCTATCATTAAATGTTTAAATCACTGGGTTATTTGAAAACTTCCATGAGCTATTTCATATTGTAGAACACATACATTTAATAAAACATGCAGCAGGTTGCATAAGGGATAGAAGCCACCTCATTCATACTTTCTAGTTTTTTCCATATTTTCTGTTCTATCACAGCCCTTCTTTGAACCTTTTTGTTTGAACTCCTGCATATGGAGTGCCCTCCTCAGATTTCCACCCCTTTGAGAACCTTTTGGAATCCAACTTCCTAAAACACTCCCTAATTTGACAGAGAAAGGAAAAGATTCAAATGTGGCCAAACTCAGGAGCATTCTTTTACCTGACTATTCTAAATACCTTGTGTTTCAATAGCATTTTACCCTTTTGAATGTATATTTTAAAGTCTATTTTATGGAGTATGTGGTCAGGAAAACACTGGATACAACACAGACTGGATTAATACTTCCAGTTGTTCCTATTACTAATCTGTTTATCCATTCAACAAAAATTTATTAAGCACATGCTATGTAATTCTGTAAGCTCTGAATAATACAAAAATAAATGGGAGGAGGGCTCTGTTTCTAAGCAATGTGTAACCCAGGGGTCAGAGAGGATATGACAAGAAGATTTTCTCTGGACTAATATTGAGTCTGAATTCCAAGTTCAGTCAATTACTAACCCGTTGTGGCCGAGCTGATTCCAACTCATAGTGACCCTATAGGACAGAGTAGGACCACCCCATAGGGTTTTTAAGAAGAGTTTGAACTGCCTACCTTTTGGCTAGCAGCTCAGCTCTTAACCACCATGCCACCAGTACTCTAGCTTTGTAATTTGGGGAATATTATTTAACTTCTCAGATCCCTAGTTTCCTCACCAGTAAATTGAGGAAAACAACACAACTTTTATAGGGTGCTCTGAAGGTTATGTAAGATGATAGGTGAAATGTTCTCGTTATAGAGCTTATCGTAGAATAAGTTCTGAGACATTAACTCATTTTATTTCTATTACAATTATTATTAGTGTTATTATTTTTGTTGTTAGGAAAGCGTAAATATCAATGGAAGGCACATAACCTAGTTTATGCCCCAGGGGTATAAGGTGTTTGGGAAAATCTTTTGGAGAAGATGAAATGTAAGTTAGGACTTAATATGTGGGACATTGGAAAGCCACTTAATTAGGATCTTAAACCCCCTGTTAAAATGAGGTTAATGAGTCCCACCTCATCAGATATTGTCCAGAACAGTGCTCACTTCCCTCTCTCCTACTTCCCTTGGATCTCACCACCATTCAATGGGCATGGCCCATATCTGTATGAGTGTGTTCTCTCTGTATTTTCTACCTTTCTGGCTAGATTCTAAACACGTTTTCCTTCAGTTTCCTTTGTAGATGTTCAGAATGCAGGATCGAAATGGAAATGTCAAAGTAGAGTGGAAGTGACACGTCTTAGAAAATGAAATAGTCTAATTTCAAGTTTGAATACTGTTCAGAAAATCTAAGGTCTCATAAAGATTAATAGCCTAGGGAAGCAAAGGTGTAGTTACTGATAACAGACAGAATGCAGGTTATAACAGGTCGTGATAACTATCAGTGGGCTGATTACTCAGAAGGACATGGCAAAGCATCAAAGTTTCATGATGCAGTCTTTCATCAGGACACTCCTCTGGACAGGCCTAAGGTCCTTACCTGTTCGTGGATGACAGAGATCGGCTGTTTAACTGAACATCCTTGATTCTTCATTCACTTTGGCAAATGTTATTTTTGTCTGCTGAAAACGATAGGAAGATACTTCCCACTGGGAGAGGTGAGATGAGTCTAAATGAAACCTATAATTCATATGATTATAGCCACTGAAAATGAAAGAATCTGATTTGCTAGGAAACCCAATAATAGGCAAGACCATGGGGGCAAAATAGCAATCAGAGATTAGCCAAACATTTTCTACATTTACAGAGAAAAATCTGTGTTTCTTATAGTTCTGCTCAGAGTCTTGCAGAGAAGCTAACGTTTCTACTCAATCCAGAATGCCCACCGCCCATATTCCGGTGAACATTTGCATAGATATGTTTCTTACCTCTAAAGGCTGATTGCATTGGTGATTCTGATAAAGTTTCCTTCTATTCTCAGCTTTGTCTTTTATTCAGATTTTTTTCCTTAACTTGATTAGCTGCTACTTTGCTACTTTCTCTTTTTTTCTGAGTTCTCCTATTGGAAGATAGTTTACATCTTTGGGCTGCAGTGACCTCATCTGTAAGACAAAAACAAAAAAACCAAACCTGGTGCTGTCGAGTTGATTCCAACTTATAGCGACCCTGTAGGACAGAGTAAAAGTGACCCACAGGGTTAGCAAGGAGAGGCTAGTGGATTCAAACTGTTGACCTTTCAGTTAGCAGCTGAGCTCTTAACCACTATACCACCAGGAACCCATCTGTAAAACACAGGTGTACAAAATCCCTTCCCAAACTCATATCTGGTTGTATTCTTCTATAATTCTCAAACCAGCACTGGACACTGGTTTCATTTCTCTCTGGGAGCCACCTGGTTCCTCCCCCACTCCCCAAAAAAAGGCTAGAAAATTAATTTTATATCCTAAATATAAATATTTTTTTCTATAACAAGACAGATTGTATAAAGCCCTGTGTAGCTTCTCAAAAAAAAAAAAAAAAAGCTTCTCAAAATAATAACTGTCAGTAGCTTAACTTGAGGCAGTGGGACCTGTTTTTGAAGAACCAATTTTAATTATTTTGAGAATTAAGAAATAACAATAATATAGCATTTCTATTGCTAATGACCTATAAAAAGTATAAGGAGCAAAATCTCACAAGTTCTGAGTTTTAGAGTTGCTTGGAAAAAGTCCCAGAAATTTAGTTGAACATTTATTATTGCTGTTGTTACTCACAGGTCCTTGTTTAGTGTTTGGAAATAACTCTTTTTTTTTCTGTTATTCTGTTTTTTCTTTTTCTTCTCTCTTTTTATTTTAATTAAATTGTTCAACTTCCTTTTTTTTTGCTCCTTATTTTTCTAATTTCTATTCCTATTCTCCTGGCTATTCCCCAAGTAAGTTCTCTTTCTCTCTGCAAAACTTATCACAAGTGGAATCTTTCCAAAATATATTGTCTTTGGCATAAGGCTCCAAGAAAGCTTTTATATTTGGTCTTTTTCCAGGGATCTTAAAAGAATTAATACAAAAACAATAACAAGAAGAAGAAGAAAAACAAACAAACTCTGCAACCATTGCTTTCCCCAGGTAAATATTGTCCAGATATCTTCAGTCATTAGGATGTACAGTACAAATAATTGTCCTTAAAACCAGCTAAAGTATTGTTAGGCTATACGAGTTGTTTAACATACACCATTAGGAAACACTTTATTAAACTCCTGGTATGTATGTGTTCGTCTGTCATCTCCTAGTTGAATAGTGTTGCATTTGTTATCACATGTATTATTAAAACATCTTATTGAGGCAGGCATTGCCATCTTTATTTTACTGGAGAATAATGAGAATGGATGATTACTGTACCCAGGGTGAAGTTGTTAGTCACCTGGCAGTGGTTAGAAGAGTAGAAAAGTGTAACTTTCAAACCCAGGTGCAGGGGACTACAAAACACATCCTCTGTCCATCAGTACCATTGAACTTAACACGCCCAAGGATACTAATACCAGCAGGAAAGGGTTTCTTAAATTCTAAATCAAAACATTTATAGGGACTAAAAAAAAAAATCACTTTTTGCAACCAATGATACTAATATCAGTAGGAAAGGGTTTCTTAAATTCTAAATCAAAACATTTATTAAAAAAAAAAATTTATACGGACTAAAAAAAAATCACTTTTTGCAATCTAAAAACTACCTTTGGCCTTTCTTTCTAATTGGGGAGGAGGGCGGAGAATTCAATAATGGGAGGAAGAATTGCCAACCAGTTAACTAAAGCATCACAGAGAAAAGGACAGACAAGTGATGCCCTGAGTATGGTTTTGATTTAATGGCAAGGCCTGGAGCCTGTATCTTCACAAGACAAACCTGTGCGCTTACTTCAAGCACGTATACTGTTACTGGACTACTAAACTGCAAACAAGCTTTCTCCTCTCTCCTTTTGCCTTCTGACAGGATTATTTCACTAATCCAGTTTATCTCAGCCTTAAAAAGAACTCAACCTACCTCTAGATTCTGTTATGATCATCCACTCTCTACTAGGGAACAACTAAAACTTCTGCTTCTCCCTCCAGCTGCACAGATTTAGTTAAGTTTTACTTTCTGTAAGTTGTATAATGTATACCATTGTTGTCTTCCCAATACAGACATAATGTTATATACACACATATATCTTAATTTTTTTTATTTTGTTATTGTTGAAAGGATATTCTATTCTAATGTTTAATTATTTGCTTTTTAAAATCAAAGGAAATAATTGCTAGATTGAGCATATAAATTCAAAGTGACCACATAAAAGGTGTTGGGAAATACATGGAATTTATAATTACTAGGACTGTCGACTGTTGCTACGAGTCAGAATTGACAACAGGTTGATGGAGCCTTTGTGGAGCAGTGATTACATGATACGGCTGCCAACCAAAAGGTCAGTAGTTCAAATCCACCAGAGGCTCCTTGGAAACCCTGGGGGGCAGTTCTATTCTGTCCCCTAGGGTCACTATGGGTCTATTCTGTCCTCTAGGGTCACTATGGGTCGAAACTGACTCTGTGGCAATGGGTTTGGCTTTTTTTTGTTCAGTACTGTGATGAAAAGATGCTAGAGGAAGCAGCGTGAGACCTTTAAGAAGGTACTAAGCAGATTGTTTCTAGGCAAGTCAGGATGGAAGATTTGGGTGACATTTCTTTTTTTGCTTTAAGATTATGCCCTAGAATAATCCAAGGGGCCCCCATTACCTGTCATCCTTTAGGCATAGAAAGGGTATTTTATCTGAGGGTTATACAAAACATGACATAGTTACTGAGCTATAACATCACGCCGCATGTTTCAAAGAGGGATGGGTTCATAATAATCTCAGGCTGATTCCCATATGGCTTCTCCTTCAAAGAAATCAGTGGTTTCCCCTGCCTACACTGGTGAAGTGAATGTAAAAGCGTGTTTGTGTCTTTGGGTCTAGCTTTGCTAAGAACATAGTTCTGTGGCCATGTACGTTAAGTGGATCCTGAATCAATGCTTGTTTGGTTGAACAGCATGAAGAATGAGAAGGGGCCCCTTCTCAAAGTTTCAGTACTGTCAGTATTTGTGTAGTGTAGATTCTTTCACTTTTCCCCCAAGATTCACTTCAAGATCATAGACAATGGTGAAATAAAAGCTGTCATAAACATCTGAATCTTCAACTCAGAATTTATCCAGTTCTAACTTCTTCCAGCCCTTGCTTTCCAACTGCCTGTTCCTTACCTTGTTAAGTAGGCATCGGTTACCTTCAGTCTCTTATACTCATGGCTTCACCGCTTGGCTCCCTTCTCCCACTCCACCCTGATTTGGTCAATTGGTTACTCAGATCCAGATCATTACAGACCAGGAACCCCCAGTGGCTACCAAGGGAGCAGACATCTGTAACCACATCTCACTGACCGACTTTTAGCCATGTTGGCCCTGGATGGTGATACAATACAATTATGAATTCCCCTAGGAGAGGACTAGGTCAGAGCCATGCCCAGAACCTCATATCCATGCAATTAATAAGTAAAACTTCTTATTTTGCAGTGGATAGTGAGCCCACAAAACTGAAGGACAACTTCAGCTCTAGCTGGATAAAAATAGAGAGTAGCTCAGCTGCTCGTTCAGACTGGAAGATACCGCTGGTAAAGCACAGGATCATCAGACATCTGTTCGATCTTCTGTTCAGGAGGAGAATAATTTTTTTTTTTAAACAAAAGAGAAAAGCTCCCAAATTGTTCTTAACAGAAAGAGAAATACTTTACAAACCGTAAGGAAGATAATTTTGTTAGAGTCAAACTGTCAAATAATCGGACAAAGAATGAATTCTGCAACTAGTATAAGAAGTATTGGAATTTTCAAAATTTGATCTTAGAAACAAACAGAAAAATCAAGAGATTATGTGTGTGTTAATACTCTCACAGCAACAACAACAGTATTTTATAGATGAGGAAACAGAGAAGTTAAGCAACATGTCTCAATTTTTGAATAGTTAAGAAGATAAAGAGTTAGGATATTTTAAAATTAAAATCAGAATTTGAACTCAGGTCTGTAAAATTGCGAAAACCTGTGACCTTTCCACTGTGTCATGGCTCCCTAAGATAAAAGTTTTGAAGGAGAGTCTTTCAGAACATTCCAGATAATTAAGGAATTTGCTGAAAAAATGGGATAGCGCTTCTTGGCTATGTAAGTTACTTCCAAAAATAAGAAAAATTCATCATCGATGAGCCCTCCTCAGCCTCGCCCCCCATTCTGATGTACTTAATAGAGGAGGAAAGTCCAAAGGGCAAAATGTGTTTGAGAGCCTCTGAACAGGCTGAGTTACCTCAAATGCTTAATCTATCTTACCAAAATTGAAATGCAGCCAGATTTGCTTTTCCTTGAAATTAAATATTCTTAATTAGTATCATTTCAGATTTTAAAATTTCATGCTATTAAAATTAATAATAACAATAGTAATAACAATAATGATGATGATGTTTGACCCTCTCTGCACAGGCGTGGAGAGAAAAGCGTCAGCTGATCTGGGAATGATTTGAAATCACTGGATTTGGGACATGACAAGCACTCTTCCTCATCTCCCAGGACCAGATGGTAATCCTGAAATCAGGGTTTTGAACTGGTTGCATGTAATTTCAGATCAGAAATCATCACTATTCTGAGGGCAATAGGAAAGACATTTTGAAGTTTTGCATATTAGACTTAAAAGTCAGTGCTGCAGACTTGTACTTGATTGTTCTACCTAATCAACATTAATGAGTAGCTGAATAAAACTTGTTCATTTTGTTCCCACCAATGAAATAATCTGGTCTCAGCACAGTGACATAAACAAATGACCACATACCAACTCCAAAGCTTTGAAAAAAAATCGTAAGCATCTTTACTTAAGATCTTCTTAAGGGGGTGCCAAAGGGAAATTCCACCACACAGCACAAAGCAATAGGTTCTAGAAATCCTCTCTGTGCAGTAATCTCCCAAGGTTTTGTCCCTTATGAAGCAGCTGCCTTCTAAGTCGGAACTCTGCTAACTAAACTCCTCAATATGCACACCAGGCTGCACACATCACACCCTTTAGAGATTACAGTTTATTTATACTTTAAAAGTAGCACCAAGCAACTATCAATAAAGCATAATGATCTTCCTTATTGCATTACATTTTAAACTTCACGATTGTATACTTATAAAACACAAAACGAAACCCACTACCATTGAGTCAATTCTAACTCTTAGTGACCCCGTAGGACAGAGTAGAACTGCCCTATAGGGTTTCCAAGGAGCAGCTGGTGGATTGGAACTGCTGCCCTTTTCATTAGAAGCAGAGCTCTTAACCACTGCACCATCAGGTCTCCATACTTATTATAGTACTTTTAATGAGAATAGATTACCAGACCATACAGTGTTTCTCTCTCTCTTTTTACGGTGATTCAATCCCTTCTTTCCCACACCCTGAACATCTCAGACCATTAACCTGATCCCTTTAGACTTGTGCTTACAACCATGTTCTCTAACACTGCAAGACAGGCCATCTGGAACTGTTAATGATATCCTCAGCAAGGAGAAAATCATTTAATGACTTGTGTGGGAACCATACTTTCAACCACATGGACATTCTGAGCAATAAAAATCGAAGGTTGTATCTAAGTATGTGAATAAGAGATACACAGAGTTTCAGGTAGCTATGTGCAAAACTGGTGCCGTTGTACTTTGAGACATAGGATGATTACACAAAAGTGGTTCTGTTGCTAGATGTCGTTGACTGTTTTCCTAGCTAGACATCAAATAGCATGTAATACTCCCCCCTCCTTTTTTTTTAACTTCACCCAATAATGGCTAGGGGTTTCAGGAAAAGGTATGAAAATATTTATGAGGTTATTAACAGAAAATGTCATTACCATTGCTGAATTTATTCCTATAGGTGGTAGTAGACACACAGCAGTACTGAAAACTTCACAGTTGTTCACATTCCTCTTCCCCTTCTTTTTTCTCCACAATCTGTTTCTTCTTTTCAGGGTGGGACAGGCACAGTCTTCTGTTTCTGAGTTAATGGAGAGATGGAGAAAAAAAAAATTTATAGGCACACAGGATGTATAAAGAGGACTATTGACAGCCAATGTCCCAGTTTGCTCAAATCGTAGAAGAGAGAGCTAAAGTTGAGGAAAGTGAAATGGCTTACGCTGATATTTATCTACAAATTATCAAACAATGGATCAGGGACCTTGTCTTTCTCCCTCACTGTCATGACACAGGAGCCCTGGTGACCCAGTGGTTACGAGTTCGGCTGCTAACCAAAAAGTCAGCAGTTTGAATCTAGCAGCTGCTCCTTGGAAATCCTACGGGGCAGTTCTACTCTGTTCTATAGGATTACTATGAGTCAGAATTGACACGATGGCAACAAGTTTTTTTTTTTTTTTTTTTTAATTATAACATAGACATCCCTGAGTGATTTAAATGGTCTAATACTCTAGGCTGCTAACCAAAAGGTAGAGGTTCACCTCCACCCAGAGGTGTCTTGGAAGACAGGCCTGGTGATCTACTACCAAAAAATGTCAGCCATTGAAAACCATTTAAGGAGCACAGTTCTACTCTGACACACATGAGGTCACTGTGAGTCAGAGTCAACTTGATGGCAACTGTTTATGATAACACATATACCCAGCACATGCCTAGTATTTAATATACACTCCAAAAACCAAAACCAAAGCCAGTGCCGTCGAGTCGATTCCAACTCATAGCGACCCTATAGGACAGAGTAGAACTGCCCCATAGAGTTTCCAAGGAGCACCTTGCGGATTGAAACTTCCTTCCCTTTGGTTAGCAGCCGTATCACTTAACCACTACGCCACCAGGGTTTCCAATATACACTCAGTAAATGTTAATTTAGTGCATATAATGATTAAAGAATTTGTTAATAGCGTAGCTGGTACTGGTACTCAGAATCCCTATTTTACTTGTATTTTTGTGTTCCAACTCACTGTAACAAAGTTTCACTTGGATTGCGGTCCTCCTTCATCCCCCTGGTAATGAAAGACATAGTCATGAGCATGAACTGAATGACAGCAGAGTGATCAAGCAGTGTAGAGTAGTGGCCCAAGCAATGGAATCTAAGGCACAATGGTAGGAAAACTGTCTTCAAAATGAATGACCACAAACTGTTTGAGATTCACAGACTTGCTGTACTAGAAACTGGGATGAAGAGTTTCAAAGATGATAGATCTGCGATACTGCAACAAAAAATGACAGATATTTCTACTTCAGCTCTAGGCCCAAAGCAAAAGGTCAACTTCAGCTGTGTTGTGAACATCTATGTGAGCTTCACTTAGGCTTACACAGGGATGTGTCTAAGGTATCACCTTTGAAATCAGAGGAGAGGTAAAATTCGAAGTATCAGATTATCTAAAATTGTTTGAAATATACATATACACACACACATACACATATACCAAAACAAAAGCCAAACCTGTTACTCTTGAGTGGATTCCGACTCACAGTAACCCTGTAGGACAGAGTAGAACTGTCCCATAGGTTCTCCAACGTTAGCAGCAGAGCTCTTAACCACTGTGCCACCAGGGCTATAAACCAAAACCAAACCCATTTTCGCCTAGTCGATTCGGACTCATAGCGACCCTATAGGACAGAGTAGAACTGCCCCATAGGGTTTCCAAGGACTGCCCAATGGATTTGAACTGCCAACCTTCTGGTTAGGAGCTGTAGTTCTTAACCACTACACCACCAGTGTTTTATGTATATATGCATTTCTTATTTTATATTGTGGGTATTTTCATTACACATACAAGATATATTCAATTTCTATAAATTAGTGTACTTAACATACATGAACATGTTAAAAAGAACCATAGAAATGACCCCATCTAGATAAAAGCACTGTTAACATTTTCACATATATACATCCACATTTTTCTTATGCCTACGTGTATGTATGTGTGTTTTACTCTTAAAAAGCAAGGTGATAACATATAAAATGCCCCTTTGCCCTCTCTTATTTGTGGCACATTCTTCCATTTCCCTAATTTCACTGGCATGTGAACTTGTTTTGATCAGGTGTCAACTAATATGGGAATGTTAATCATTCTTACTCAAACAAAATGGCATGGATATTCTGAACAGAGCCATGTCCTTATAAAAAGTACACTGCTTGTAAGTATGCACCTGTATAACTGCTTCAAATTTTTTATTTCAAATTTAAATATTTCTAAAGAAATAGATGTTAAAATGTTTTTCTAAGTTTAACAGATTAAAAAAGGAGAAGATAAGGATTAAAAATGGTGAGTTTAGTATCAAACATTTCTCCCCAGATAATCTGTATAGTAAATAATTTAGAGTTGAATGTGGTAGAATCTTTGTGATGAAGTAAGGTTCCTTGTTCCTAAACTATCTAGCAACTTGGCAGCAAAATATCTTTCAAGAAAGGAAATAAGTTCACTAATAAATGGTGTAAGACTTCCAAATAAGGAACAATTGAGGCTTGAGGAATAACTAGATCAGTGTCTCTTTGTCCTTGAAACCAAGGGCAGGAAAAATTAACAGCATATATATATATATATATTCAGGAAAGGAAACCATGTTAGATACTCTAGAGTGGGACTGTCCAATATGACAGCTAGTAGCCACAAGAGGCTATTTAAATTTAAATTATTCAAAATTAAATAAAATAAAAAACTTAGCTCCTCAGTTGTGCCAGTCATATTTCAGGTGCTCAATAGCCCTATATGTCCAGTGACTACCATATAGGATAGCACAGGTTTAAAACGTTTTCATCACTGCAGAAAGTTCTACTCGACAGCGGTGCTCTGGAGGACACAAAGCTTATACCGTGCATAGTACAATTGGAGAAAGAAGTCACATGAACTTAAGATTAAATGACAGTAGATGAGCTAGCATAAAGTCATGCGTATTTTCCTGTCAAGGGAATGAGAACAGTGGTCACTACTCTAAGTTCACTAAGGTGGTAATGCTAATCTATGGAAGCCTGTAATTGGAATTTCAGATATCATGGAGAGGATGGCACTTGAAGTAGGATTAAAGAATATTTAGATTTGTAAGTGTAGAGAATAAGGCGAAAGGTTTCTTTAGACTTCAGTTGTAAAGATATAACAGTTTGTGCTGAAAAAAACCTGAGTCTGCTGGCCCAGAGATCATGTAGTTATTCATTGATTATTTAAATTTTAGTTGTGTCATAAGATGTATTAGATCTTGGGATGTTGTTGTTGTTAGGTACCGTTGAGTCCCTTCCAACTACTAGCGACCCTATGTACAACAGAATTAAACACTGCCTGGTCCTCCACCATCCTCACAATCGTTGCTATTTGTGAGCTCATAGTTGCAACCACTGTGTCAAATCCATCTCCTTGAGAGGCTTCCTCATTTTCACTGACCCTCTACCAAAAATGATGTCCTTCTCCAGGGACTGTTCTCTCCTGATAACATCTCCAAACTTTATGAGACAAAATCTTGTCATCCTTGCTTCTAAGGAGCATTCTGGCTGTACTTTTTCCAAGACAGATACATAATGTAAAAGACTTATCCCTTAACCTTAAGGATCCAAATTTGATTATGAATATCCAACTGTATGACAATTCTTGGTGTTAGGAAGTCACAATTTCATCTCACATAAATATTAAGGATTTACTTCTAGCTTAACTTGATGTTTTTCTATATGCTTGATATTTTATCTATAAGTTGTTCAGAGCAGTTAGCTCTGTTTCAAACCTATCCTTCATTTAGAACTTTTTTTTTTTTTTGGCTAACTTAGTTTTATTGGTATTTTTGTTTTAGGAGTAGAATTGAGCAAAATTAAGACAGAATTGTTGTCTAAAGTGATAAAAGTCTCAGGAATTTGGAGGTTGAAGACCACTGCAAGACAGACTTGACAAATGAATCTGTTGATCAGGAGTTTGATGGATTTATACATAAGTAAAACTAACTTGATAGTCTCTCTGTAAAGAAAAAATTCAAATTTATGAGAGACTCTGGGCAATTTGGAATTAAGAATATGAATATGATGGTAGAAAAAGAAGGGGGATTATAAGATGGACAGGTAAGTGACAAGTAGCAGTAGGATTTAGGAGGAAAGGTAAAAGCGAAATTTGCAGACCCAAGCCTTGGTACGAAAAAGGAAATTCAGAGTTGGGAATATGCGAGCAAAGTATTTGCCCACATTTTCTCCTTCCCTCCCTCCCCTGCCCCTTCCTGCCTTTCTTCATTCTTTCCTTCCTCTGTTCCTTTCTCCCTCCTCCTTCTATTCTCCCTGTCTCTAAAATGAGTGAAAGTCCCTTCAGAAATACAGCAGACTCTTGTTTCCATAAAGGTGCTATTTGATTACACTGTCACGTCTACTTGGAATCTCTCTTCCCATTCTGACTTTTTCATTAGTGTATCAAGGAGCCATTATAACTACTCCATCAAAAGGCCTGCATATCATGAATCCCCATATTTCAAAGAGAACCACCTCTCAGAAGTGAAGCTAGACTTTCTTTCTCTCTCAGAGGTCAAACAGTGAAGAACCAGAAGGAATATATTTTTTGAAAGAACCCTTAAAATTTAGGATGGTCTGTCAGGGTTGCAGGATGTCTAGTGGATGTTTCTTAGATGTCATTATAGATTCTCTGTGTTTGATATGATGTTTAATTTAATCTCCCTATTATTATGTGTGTCTTTTTTCAAAGGCACGGGCACTCACTTAGATAAGAGCCCATTTCTTGCCCTTGGTTACAGACAGATCTATGTTTGATTACATATCTCACCTCTGATTCATAATAACAAGTTTACTCTTTGTATAGTCTTAAGAGTGGAGTCCATGCAAGGCTTCTAGCTTTGTGGAGTCTGTCAGTCACCTTTTCTGAGTTTCCTCCTCTGTCAAAATGGAGGAGTTGCCACTGATTCTCACACCACCCCCCACATTACACACATTAAAATAACTTTTAAAACTATGTATGCCTGGCCCCATTCCAGGCCAAGTAAATAAAAAATCTGGGAGATAGGGTCTACAGTTTTATTTTTAAGTTCCTCAGGAATGTCAATGTACCACCACATTTTGAGATGAGGGCTCAGAACTATATACTAGATTGTTTTAAAGACTCCTTCCAATTTCAAAAAAATTCTGGAATGCTCAGGGTTGTCAGATTTTGCAAATAAAAATATAGTACGCAGAGTTAAATTTGAATTTCAGATAATCAACTTCTTTTGTATAGTATGTTTCAAATATTGCATAGGGCATTCACTAAAAGGAAAAAAAAATGTTAATCATTATGAAAATGTCCTGATGGGGGCATCTGACCCCCTCTAACTTCACAAGGAAGGAGAATCAAGATCAACAGCCCAAGACTGATTTCTATGAGGCAGATGTCAGACATGCCTCCACCCTCCAACCTTTTTACCAATTCTTACACCAGCTGTCCCTCTGATGGCAACCTCTACTCCTCTGCTGGAGTCAATAATTCATTGCAGGGACCATGCAGAAGTCACAGACCATATTCACATTTATGGGGTTTATTAAGTAAGTAAAACAATTCAGGTTCAGGAATGTTCAGGATACAGTTCTTCAATCAGGGTAGCCTTTCCTCAGCCGTACCACAGGCAGGCCTCTCCCTGGCCTTTGGCCCCTTGGCTCCTGGCTTGGCCCCTGCCCTGCTCAGGCAAATGTTACAAAGGTCTTTTGTACCAATAAGTGCCCAGAGGCACCCTACTCCACCAGTAAGCCTTGGCCTGAAGGGGCTCACCTCTCCTGCTCCATGCGTCAGTGAGCCTAGCTCTCCACCAAGTGCCAAGAGGCACCCCACTCAGCCATGAAACCTCCTGCCTAAAGACACTCAGCTCTCTCACTGTGTGGATTGATACACCCACCACACCGTCTCCTGTCAGTCTCCTGGTTCTGCTGCCTCTGCTTTCACCATTTCTCAGCTGCTGCTTCCTGCCATCTCTGGTGTTACAGCTCTCCCTCTCTGTCCTGGTTTAGCTGCCTCTGCTGCCTGTCTCTGTCTTCTATAATATAGCTCCCCTCTCCCTCTCTTTCTCTCTCCGTGTCTCCCTTTAAGCCTAGTGAGATGGCAAAACTGACCAATCCCCTCGTTAGGGTTTCATATACCTTATTTGCATTGTTCCACTCCCACAAGGGTGCCATGCACCTTATTTGCATTATTAGCAAGTTATATAACCCCCCTGGTGGGCCACAAGCACCTCATTTGAATAGACCCACCCAGTCATTTGGCAGGAGTTACAAAGACTATGGCTAGAAAGGCCATGTTAAGTAATTCACTGCACCACAGTCATTCATTCAGCAAGTATTCACTGAGTAACTACAAGGATCCAGGGACTGTTCTAGATCTCAAGACACAGAAGTAAACAAGGCAGGTATAGCTTTTGTACTCAATGAACTAACATTCTAATAGAGACATTAACTTATAGAAGTGATTAGAAAATTAATTGATTAATCAGTTATTGTAATAAGTGCCAAGAAAGAAAGGTTCAAGGAGGTATGGTATACTTCAGGAGCACCTAACTTAATGGGAGAGAGATGATATAATCTCAGACTTGTTATCTTCCTTCCTCTCTGATATTCCATCTAACGTTACATTGGATATGGTTCTTTAAAGCAAGATCAAAAAAATCTTATCAGTAAAGACATTTAAAACATGCATCTCCAGTGTGTCTTTTCATTTATCTTTCAATTACATAAATGTGCTATTTTAATAACTAGTATGCTTATTATAAAATATATGTATATTTAAATGTAAAAGCAAGACGAAAAGATGAAGTATTTTTAAAAATAATTTTTAATTTTTTTAAAAAAACAAACCCCATTTTTCTTGCATTAAAATATTTTGCTTAATATTTTTAATAAGTGCAATACATTTTAATATAAATCATTTAATTTTTGTTATTGTTCCATATTTTGTTATATACACATTTGAAGATCTCGCTCTAAGATCAACATGCTTTACATTTGCTCTTGATAATTATTATTAACACAAATGGGAAGAAATGAATAGTTGGCTGGGCTTGCTAACTGTCAAAAATCTAAACGCTTAGAGAAACGCCGAAAATTAGTGTAATACAATATATTGTGAGTAGATAAGATTCGGGCAGCATCAACCTGAGTATCAGGAAGGCGCTTCAAAGAGGGGACAGTGAAAGCAGGTTATCTAGGTCATTGTTAACGTTAATTTCTCAGAAGATAACATCAGAGCAGGAGCAGGGTTTCAGGGTCCTTTGGTTATAGAAACGGAATCACCAAGGATGCACCATATATCCTAAAACACTGCGTTTAGTCAGACCCTGGAGTTCCTGCTTCTCGAAGCTGGCTGGTCATAGATGATTTTCCAAAAGAACACAATGCCTAAAGCAAAACGCTCTCAGCTAAGCTGCTTAAAAAAAAAAAAAAAAGCTGCTTAGTAAGCTATTATTTGACTTGAAGGTGACTCCCGGCAACCAGTTCCTCTAAGATTCAAAAGGATACCTAAGGGCAGAGGGCCTGGGTGGGTCACCCCAATTCCATGAACCCAGAAGTCTGAATTCCTGGAGAACGAAAACAATTTCATCTTAACAGTTTCTTCATTTTAAGTCCCACTCACCAATTATGCATTTTTTCCCCACAATCCAATTAGTAAATGTCCTCCGTCTCTAATGTTGACAATTAATCCTTGTAGACTAGTAAAAAGTGATTTTTTTTTAACAATTGACTTCAAAATCCATTGATCTGTTTTGAATGTTTTTAAATAGGTTAAAGAATTACTTTTTTTTATGAGCGCAGAAGTGAGAGGATTTTATCAGTGACATGGATCAATTTTAGCAAAGGAATTAGGAAACATTTATGAAACATCCACATTAAAAATGCCATCTCCACAGCCCACTTTTTAGAGGAATCATATTTTATGTTTTAATAATTATTTTTTAATAAAAAATTAAAAGATAATTTTCCTAAATATTTTCTAGCTTAACTGCTGCTCATTCTGTATACTAGCTTTGAAGAGTTCACACTAAGAGACATTTACTTTGCCATTTTCATGTTGTCTGTTTCTGCTTCTATTTTCGATATTTTATTCAATCCACAGTGCCTTTGTGGGAGTACTTTTAAGTCACTGAACCATTTCCTGAGGGTTTGTAAAACTAGATAACATTTTCTATCATTTTCTAAGTGGACACACATAAATGAATTAAGTTGTAGAAAGCTGAAAATAGGATTTTAGGTTGCTTTTATTAAACCTTTGGTTTTTCAAAATCTCATGTTCCATCAGGACCAGTCTTACTGCATGTTAAATAATCACAACCACAATAACCACAACGGTAACCACAAAAACAACATAAACTAGTAAAGTTTACCTGTAATGGATTGAATCATGTCCCCCCAAAATGTGTCAGATTGGTTAAGCCATGTGTGGTTTTCCTCCATTTTGTGATTTTCCTGAGTGTTATACATCATAATCTCTGCCTGTGGTTAAAAGGATCAGGGTGGGATGTAACCCCCTTGCTCAGGCCACATCCCTATCCAGTGTGAAGTGATTTTCCCTGGGGTGTGGCCTGCACCACCTTTTATCTCTCAAGAGATAAAAGGGAAGGGAAGCAAGCAAAGAGTTGGGGATGTGATACCACCAACAGAGCAGCAACAGGAGCAGAGCCTGTCCTTTAGATACGGGGTCTCTGTGCCTGAGAAGCTCCTTGACCAGGGGAACTTTGAGGCCAAGGAATCTTCCTCCAGAACCGAAAGAGAGAGAAAGCCTTCCCCGGGAGCCAATGCCCTGAATTTGGACTTGTAACCTACTAGACTGTGAGGAAATAAATTCCTCTTTGTGAAAGCTATCCACTTGTGGTATTTCTGTTATGGCAGCGCTAGATGACTAAGACATTACCCTTTTATTTTTAGGTAAAAATAAATTAGCTCTAATATTTTCTTCCTTTATCCCAGTGAATTATCGCGTGCAACCCAGGTTGAGGACCACTGATAGAGAAAGAAAATTGGGGCCTTTCCTCCCATGTATAGCTCAGGTGATCATTTGTGGCAGTAAATAGTACATGCCATCTATACTACAATAAGATTCAGTTACCAACTGTGATGTAAGAAAATATGACATTGAATTGGTATTCCTAAGATCTCAGAGAAGCAAAGGAAACAGGATGAAATTACCGTGTTTTTACGCAAATAACACACACCTTCTAAGGTTTTTTGCCAACCAAGCCCTTCTCCCGTGAGGTGTTTTCCTAAGTGCACTATGTTAATTTTTTTTACAGCAACATGTAAAAAAAATGGCATAGCAGTGCTTCTGAAAATACCTTGTGGGGGGAGGGTAGTTGGCAAACAAATGTAGAAGGTGCACATTATTTACGTAAAAATACTGTATTGTTTATGCAACTTTTCTTTGAAGAGAACCAATCTCTCTATAGGCAGTCCCTGGATTACGAATGAGTTCTGTTCCTAAGTCTGTCTGTAAGTTAAATTTGTATGTAAGTCAGAACAGCTAGGTACAGTTCGTATCTAATGTCAGTTAGTCCAATGTTTGTCTTAGTGTTTAGTATGTACTGTACCTTTCTATGCATAAAAAAACATTAAAGAAACACTTCCAGGTACACTAAAACATCTTTAACATAACAATACAAATACTAATGTTTGATTTGCCTGTTTGTTATTGTGAACCATTGTATATACCTCAAATTCTCAATATAATAGGCTTTACGGGGGGGAGGGGGTAGCTGTCATAGCTACAGGTTACACATAAGCCAGACGTCCATAACCCCCGGGACTTCCTGTAATTGAAACATCTCACAATATTTTATTTGCTTTTGTTCTATGACCAAATGTTTCAATTAGGTTCAGTTGCGTTAGTGTGGCTGAGATCATTTTCAACAATATGTCTAAATTATCACAGGTGCCAGCCTGGAATTTCCAACTCAGACAGCCTGGGCTCTGGGCAGCCTGTGGACTGATGTAACAGGGATTTTATCTTTCCCACGTGGGAGTTCGAATTAGTGACTATAAGCATTTTTTTTAACACTTGAAACAAAAATTCTTCCACAGAGAGCTAACCAGCATCCGCAGCCAGCAAACAGGATTCCAAAGCAGTTTTTTTTTTTCCTGTTTTAGAGAGGTGTCTGGTTTCACACATGGTAATAGAAGATGAAAATACTCTTTCTGCTTGCATTTTGGATCTATTCAAAATATTGAAATTTTATGCAAGCAGAGACGATGTCAAAGGTCAGCTCTCCTGTGATCCCTTGTGTGACTGTGCTTTCCCTAAAAGAATAATATGGACTAAGTTCTGGTGTTTTTGCCCAGTTATTCTGAGATCAGACATTTTGCCAACTAACACCAGTTTGTTTTTTTGTTTTTTTGTTTTTTTTAATATTTAAGCACCTCAGAATACTATGGAACAAAAACCCACTGCTGTCGAGTTGATACAGACTTGTAGTGACCCTACGGGACAGAGTAGAACTGTCCCATAGGGTTTCCATGGTTGTAAATCTTTTATGGAAGCAGACTGCCACATTTCTCTCCCCTGGAGTGGCTGGTGGATTCGAATAGCTGACCTATCGGTTAGCAGCCGAGTGCTTAAATGCTGTGTCACCAGGGCTTATTTGTGGAACACAAGGGAATCACAAATTGTGCCTGATCTATTAAGGAATAACCCACCTTCCCCAAGCAGTCCTAATTTTTGAAGAGTTTAATGTAAAGTGGTAGCCTGGGTAATTGTTACTCATTGCCCTCTGAAACTATGAATCATAGAAATTTAAAATTAAAAAATGTAAAAATGCAGTCTGTGCCTCCTAGATGAGACTCTGAGGGCAAAGGAGGCCCAAGGTCACACAGTTATACTGGGACAGAGCCAAGACTAGAATCAAGGTCTAAGGGATCCCAATCTTGCTCTCTGTCATTATAGCTCAAAACCAATTTGCTTCCCCAAACTATAATTACCACCCTTCATAGTTAGCAACTCTATATGCTAGGAAACAAAAAAAGAAATTAGCGTTTTCCCCACTTACACCCCAACTTAACAGATAATTAAAAAAAAAAAAAAAGTTGGCCATGAATAAATTTTTGCCTTCAATTTGTTGTTGTTGGTAGGTACTGCCGAGTCCCTTCCAGCTCATAGTGACCCTATGCACAATCTTGTGCCATCCTCACAATCACTGCTGTGCTTGAACTCATTGTTGCAGCCACTGTGTCGCTCTATCTCATTAAGAATCTTCCTCTTTTTTGCTGGCACTCTCCTTTACCAAGCATCATGTCCTTCTCCAAGGACTTGTTCCTTCTGATAACATGTCCAAAGTATGTGAGATGAAGTCTTGGCCATTCTTGCTTCTAAGGAGCATTTCTTCCAAGACAGATTTTTTCACTTTCGACTTAGTACAGGTGAAAAATATCTAAAATGTGTATATAGGTACATTCTTCAAATGATTGTCAGCTTTATGAGGTCAAGGACTTAGTCTTTAATTTTGTGTGACTTCCTAGGGTAGTGCAAGCTGTTCTTCAAATGCAGGTGCTCACCAGTGCTGGTTAATGATGAAGAACATCAGTGCATGAAGACTGCACTAACTACACCCTTCCAATCCCCCTGCCCATAACATAATGTGAAAAAAGTTATTGTGCTTGGAATAGAATATATAACCAATTGACTTTACATTTACTTTGGAAAGGATGCATTTAAAATTGTCCCTCTTTTTTGTGTGTGTGTGTATGTGTGTTCCCCCTCTCCTCCCTACTGGGAGAATTTTGGAACTTTTTATATATCTTTAGTTCTCTGAGAGGGGAAAGAGTTTGAGGATCTAACCCTCACCTTCAGTGCTGCAAAACCACCCATTCTTGTCTTTGAAGTTCCCCAACCCTGTTGGGGAAAAAAAGTAACCTCAGCGAGCCTATCAAATTCCAGCTGCATTGGGATTTTAAAATTTTTGTTACCTAGCCCCAAACTGATATTAAAAACAAACAAACAATTGTTCTTCAAAAGCAGAAGTACCTAGTAGACTTGATGAGGGACACTTGATTCTCAAAGTCTGAGAACACAGCAGGGATCAGCATGTGTTGTCTTCCTTACAAGTCAAATGCTTTATTTGTGAAGAAAAACACTATACAGAACCCTGGTGGGACATAGCAGTAATGACTATTAGTTTGTATTTTGGTTGAATAGATGTCAATGAAAGGAAAACTCAGCTGCTGGAGTTTTCAGAATTAATATCTTGCGAAGTTTTAAGAAAATCTGGAGCATTCTGTCTATGGTAGAGGACTGAAGGACAAAATTGAGAAAAAAATCATTTTTTCTCTCTTCTGACTTTTTGTAAGCTATTGCTACATTTGTACAAATGGCAAAGGAGAATAAAACAAGCAAACAAAGCCATAGTACCTAGGAACATAGTGGATGGGCAAATATAATTTATCCTCATATCTACAGTCTTTACCCATCTATTGTCTCATTCGATATCCTGTAGATGGCAAAAAAGGAGTCCTGGAGGCAAAGTGGTTAAGCACTTGGCTGCTAACTGAAAGGTTGTTGGTTCAAATCCCACAGCTGCTCCAAAAGAGAAAGATGTGGCAATCTACTTCCGTAAAGATTACAGCCTTGGAACCCTATGGGGCAGTTCTACTCGGCTCTATAGAGTCACTATGAGCTGCAATCAACTTGATAGCATGGGTCTGGTTTTTTAGATGGTAAGAAGGTCAGAAATACCACCATTTTACCGATGGGAAACTGAGGTCTTGAAGAAGTTAAGGTCATTTAGTGAATGGATGTTGTAGCCGAGGACAAGAATGTAAATATCCTAAGATGAAAAATTCTCTTTCAATATAATGCAATCTAACACCCACCTTTCTAATCCCAATTCACTGTCAGTCAAACTCAATCAAGAAACATTTATTGGACACCTCTCTTTGGCTGGTACAACATTAAACCAAAACAAAACAAAAAACTTGCTCTCAAGTCGATTCTGACTCATGGCAACCTCGTGTGTTACAGAGTAGAATTGAGCTTCATAGGGTTTTCATGGCTGTGACCTTTGGAAAACAGATTTCTAGATCTTTCTTCTGAAGTGCCTCTGGCTGGGTTCATATGTCCCTTTTTGTTAGTAGGTGAGCGTTTAAGTTTTTGTGCCACCCAGAGACCTCGGTATAACATTAGGGACTAGAAACGAAGTGAGAAACAACTTACAATGACAGAAAATAGTCAAGAAAGCGACAAAGAAACAAAACTGATGAATTTTTCCACACAGACTTCAAACACAGTTATCTTGAAATGATATCCAGCCTCTCTCCCATGCGGGGATTAATGGCATTAAGTGCTTCACATTCCTAGAGATTTCATGGACCAATAGATGTACAACTGGAGAAGTTCAGGGGCTTCTGGTGTTAAAGAAGTATGCATTTTAGGTTTTTTTTTTTTCCTGGCTGATTTCTCTGGGAAATTTACTGTGACACCAGAAAGAAAGGGAGATCAAGTTAAAACGTTTGCGAGTAGCCTCAGAAGCTACAACAGAGCTCTCTACAAGCTAATTCTATGTGAAATGCAATGGAATAAATCTGTAGACTTTTATAACCACTGTGGGATGCAAGCCTGGGCTTTAGGGACATCTTTCTTACTTTCTTGGTGGTACTTTATTTCAAGTGCTAACCTTTCATTCTTAGGCGAAGTGAAAATCACAGCTAATCTCCTAGATGTTTTTGCATTTCATCCTTCCATAGGGGATTAGGGAATACGGTAGGTCATATATGCCCCCCTGAGGCAAGGCATGGCATGGTGTATTTCAGTTTCCTCTCACAATGAGCTTGTAAGAATTTTGTAGTTGTGCAAAGAAAAAAAAAATAATAATAATTTAAAAAGGAAACAGATTTAGAGTGTCTGTTAGAGAATTTTTTTTTTTTTTAACATTATTTACTTTCTAATTAAGATGCATAGAATCTGAGGTTATGGCGAATACTCTAATATTGTATCCTAGCATGACAGGTAATTCCAAAACAACATGGCCCTGATAAAGAGCTCTTATAAGGAGGAAATTCTTCTAAACAAAGCAATTATCTCACATAGCTGGAAAGGCTGCTTCAAATGTTTCAGGAATTCACCAGCCGTCATTGCTCAGGCTGTAGACAACTATATCTAATAGCTGGTCCAGGATAACTCAAGAAGTCGTCTCCTCACTGCTAAGATCAAGAAGTAACTTATATGATACCAGGGAAAAGTATGCCTGAGACTGATGGTTCTCTTTCTAGTTGGATTTCATGCCTCAACAGGCCTAAGACACAAAGACATATGATGCCATGTTTTGAGTTGTGTTCAGTGTAAATTCTAGCATAAAAATGGTAACATTTCAAAGAGTCACACCATGTCTAAAGCAGTAAGCAGTTGTTTCCCTTACACTTAGATTTATTAGGGCATGTTGTACAACTTATTCCAATTGAAAAGGCTGTCACACGTGTGGTGCCATCTTGTACTCTGAAGTAGTCACTTCTGCTAATCCTCCGTAACTGGTCTACATGGTGACTCCTAACTCTGAAGTCCCAAAAATACTTAGTACAATGTTAGTGTGATCTCTAAGACCTTATATATTTTTGCCTCTCTCAACCTCATTCTTGAAAAAGGAAATCTGACCTGTATCTGCTCAAGCTTCTAGATTCAATTTCCAATTTATAGGAAATGCATAGAACAGAGGAGCAGATTAAACTACACCATGGGGAGACAATCAACAAAATCTTGATTATGGAATATTCCCAAGACAAATCACTCAGTTTATTTAACAAATGCATTTCAGGAAAGAGGCAAAGAGGAGAAAGATAGAGGTGGGGGAGAGAGACAGAAAGAGAGAGGGAGAGGAAGGAAACAGAAGGGAAGAAAGAGAGAGAACATACAGATTAAAACAGACTTGAAACACATGTCAACCAATTGCAGTGTGGGACATTATTTTAATTCCAATTCCAGAAAACTGTAAAAATAAGTTATAACCTCTGTAAGACAATTGAAATTTTGAACACTGATTGGAAATTTGATATTAAGAAATAATTTTTAAATTATTTTTGGTATCACAATGGAATTGTTCTTATGTCTAAAAAAAGATCCTTATCTTTTAGAGACACATACTATGATATTTACAATGAAATTATATGGTGGGTGAGATTTGCTACAAATAATATGCCAGAGGAGAGAGTGGACGGGGTATAGATTCAGCATGATTACCCATGATTCATAATCGTTGAAGCTGGGTAATGGATATATGGGGGTTTATGTATACTATTCTACTATTCTTTCCTTTTTTCTTTTTTTTTATGTTTCACATTCTCCTTAATAAAAATAAACTTTGAAAAGTACTAGAGAGGAAGACAATTTATTAATTAATGTAAATCTTCCTTCACAACAATCTAATATGCTAATTTTAAGGAGATAAATTTGTGATCACCTTGTGAATATTTATATGCACTACAGATTAACAAAATAAAGATTTTTAACCAGTGTATGGGTCCAAGAGTGCTTTGGGAAATCCATTGTGACCCAAAACTACATGCAAAATTAATTTTAAATGTTTTTGTTTTGGAGTCAAAGGGCTCTATACTCAAAACAAATTAAGAACCAACAACTCATGGACATTACTTTTTTTTTGAGAAAGACTGCAGGCAAATTTTGATTTTCTTAAGAAGATCTGCTGTCTGAAATGAAGAAAAAATAAAGCTACGCACTTTCAAAATATATACTAAATCAGTAAGAAAATATTTCCATTTTACCAAACCATGTTTCATACCAAAGTCCAAGCGTGTAACAATGTGCTACTTGAGGCAAACCTGTTCTTTGATCTGTCCTGTCTATTTTGAGTTTTGTATTGTCTGGCTTTGCTTTATCCAAATTTTTGCATTCGAAACAATCTCTTCTCTAGACCACGTTTCTTGTCCCTTTGGTCATTCAAAGCAGCCTCCCTCTGGGACTATGACCTCCTTCGATTTACCTTGGAAAATATTGAGGATTTTTTTTTTTTTTTTCCGTGTACCAGAACTCTTATAAGTAATTTTTAAATTTCCATATGTGACTTTGTTATGTGTGTTTTCTCTGCAAGAGCATGATCAGTTCTGTAATGGCAGTGACCATGTATTTGCTGCCTATATTTCTAGGCGAATAAAACTGGTGAGTAGGAAAACATCACTATTCATTTTCCTCCATTCTTCTTTCCATTTTGCCCTTGAGTTTAGAATTAAATGTCCCCAAATTAGACAGTGTAGAGGGACGAAGTAAATACTATGTTTAAAAGCAATTATATGTATAATCCCTGCTTTTTTGACTCTCTAAGTTTACTCATCTACTTTCTTTCTAGTTTAACTTGAAAAATCACATACTTACGGAAATACTCAATGACTTAACTGTAGGCAAAATTCTTCTTGCACTTGTTCTTTTTTTTTTTCATTGTTCTTATTTAATTTGAATTCTAATAGTTGGCCATTTTAAAGCTGAAAAGGTAAACCATAAGATAAAATTATAAGAAAAAACTTTCCTTCCCCTTATGTAAGTTTTCTTGTAAGGTTATTTTGTGTATGATCCTTTTTTTCCCCTGTTTTGCAGCTTCCCTTACAGTTTTTTAAAGTATATGAGTTCACAGCTTTACTAGGTTATCACTACCTGTTATTCTCGCATTTAAAACAGATTTTAGGAAAATTACAAGATCTAGGAAAATTCTCATGAGTTTTCCCATCGGCAAGGTTACCTATTTTTTTGCAATGTAACAGCTTTGGAACACAAAAGCCTTTGAAATAGGCATCCTTGATACAAATCACAGATTACTTTCTCACTACTCCCGGCTGTGTACTCCCGAATCAATAGAAATTCATGGATCTGAAAATTAAATCTTGCCGTACTTTTTTTTTTTTTACTCTGACTTTATTGATAAGGTTATAATCCTCTGCACCATTTTAGCAAGTTCAGGTAGAAAAGTATTAATTGAAAAGGAGCATGGTAGGTAGGAGGGCAAGGAGATGTAAGGATTCAGCAATCCAATTTCCTAGCTGCTCTTTAAATTTCATAGATGCACATCACAGATATTTTGATGAAAACCCTGTTAATGCCCAGTTTGTTTCCTTTGCTTTACACAAATGCAAGGAAATAAGGATCCAAAAAAAGTGTAAGAAAAACCTCAGGCTTTTCCAATCAAAGAACTGTTGCTCTAGATTATCAAGACTCTAAGAACGCTTCTAGGAGACCCAAGCCAGTTTTGTAACTCCAGTGGCTACAGAGCCTTTTCCAAAGCGCCACCAGGCTGTCTGCGCTTTATTAAAAACAAATCAATACTAGATTTAAACAGAGCCTTTAACATTAGAACTCCACATGTTCTTCTCAGCAGTGACATAGCACGTAATAAGGTAGAAGATGGTTCCTTACAGCTCTCCTCCTTTTTCTTGGTAAAACTCTAATCCTTGCCATAGGGACTGTGATTCACCACTCTAAGGAATCCCCAGAAGGGGCTCTTATTATAAATTACTCACCTTTCTCTGGCAAATAGTTTGGAACATCCAGTAATCCTTCACAATCTTGTTTACCTGGGTCACCATCGGAAGTCTAAGATTCCCTATTTATCCCTGCTTTTTTTTTTTTCTTCTATATGACTCTGTATATTCCCTAATTTGATTAAGTTTCACACTTCTCTTCCATCCCTCAAAGCCCTGAGGGTCTCACAATGGTCATCATCAAAATCCCCTGCCCTTTATCTTCTTCCGTTATTGGTGTTTTCTATTTCCTTTGCTGAGTAGGATACTGTCCCTCTCCTGAATTCACTGTTTCCCTGGCAAATTTATAAGTTGTAATTTTTTTACTCCCATGCTCCTTACACTCCAAGCTCAGAGGTAAGATTGCTTCTTGATACCTGTTGTCTTCCAGGCCTTCCTCCCTCAGAAACCCTTGTTCCTCTGAAACAAGGGCTTAACATCAGTCTTGAAGTCCTGCTAACCCTTCTCTTTGCTGCCATCTACCATCCTTCCAGTTTTAGCGCCAGGTCTCCACCACTAATTCTGGAATCATTCTGAACCCTGGGCTGTCATATTTCTACCACTGTACCCCGACTGCTCCATCCTGTATGCACTGTTTAGACATTATTATTTATTTAAATCCCTTTAAATGTATTGAGACTTTAAAGATATATCCCAGAAATGTATTGAGACATATGATATATGCTGGAAATTATTCCATATGCACTTGAAAATATGTATTCTGCTGTTGTTGGGTAGAGTTTCTACATGTGTCTGTTAGGTCTAGTTATTTTAAAGTGTTCTTCAAGTCTTCTGTTTCCTACTGATCTTCTGTGTAGTTGTTCTATCCACTTTTGAATGTGAGACATTAAAATCTCTATTATTGCTGCGTTCTCTATCTCTTCCTTTAGTTCTGTGTTTGCTTCGTGTATTTGGGGGATCTGTTTTGTAGGTACCAATACGTGTAAAATTCTTATATCTGCCCAATGGAGTAACTCTTTTATTATAAAAAATTCCCTTTGCTTCTAGTAATATTTCTCTTGAAATTTATATTTTCTGATATTGGTATAGCCACTGCAGCTCAATTTTGTTTATTGTTCACATGGTATATCTTTTTTTCCATTCTTTTAATATGTCCATGTCTTCAAATCAAAAGTATCTTATAAACAGCATCTAATTAAATCATGTTTTTCTTATCCATTCTGAGTTTTAATTAGAGACTTTAGCCCATGTGTATTTTATGTAATTAATACAAGTAGGATTTATGTCAGCCATTTTGCTATTTGTTTTCTGTATCTAATTTTTTTCTTAATTTTGCCATTACTGCCCTTTGGTTGCATTAAATAGATATTTTCTAGTGTACCATTTTAATACTGAATATACCATGGTGAAGAATACTGAATATACCATGGACTTTGTATGTATTTTTGAGCTTTACTATGTATTTTTGAGCTTTTGGGTTTGTTTAGTTGTTGCCCTGGGGATTTTCACTGACATCTTCATTTATAACAATTCTGTTGTTGTTATTAGGTGCCATCAAGCCGGTTTCAACTCATGGTGACCCTATGTACCACAGAATGAAGCATTTCCCAGTCCTGTAACATGCTTACAATCATTGTTATGCTTGAGCCCATTGTTACAGCCACTGTATCAATCCATCTCATTGAGGGTCTTCCTCTTTTCTGCTGACCCTGTACTTTACCAAGCATGATGTCCTTCTCTAGGGACTAATCCCTCCTGACAACATGTCCGAATTATGTAAGAAGCAGTCTCGCCATTCTTGCTTCTAAGGAGCATTCTGGTTGTACTTCTTCCAAGACAGATTTGTTCATTCTTTTGGCAGTCCATGGTATATTCAGTATTCTTCACCAACACCATAATTCAAAGGCATCAATTCTTCTTCAGCCTTCTTTATTCATTTTCCAGCTTTTGAATGCATATAATGTGATTGAAAATACCATGGCTTGGATCAGGCACACCGTAGTCTTCAAAGTGACATCTTTAGTTTTCAACACTTTAAAGAGGTCCTTGCTAGGAGATTTGCCCAACGCAACGTATCCTGATTTCTTGACTGCTCCTTCCATAGGGTTGATTGTGGATCCAAGTAAAATGATATTCTACCGATCCTTTTTCTTTGTTTCCAGCTTTCTCATTCCAATCACTGGTAATTATCTGTGCATCTTGACTGCATGTTTGATTAATTTCAGACTGCGGAAGCTGTGAAAAATCTTCAAATTCTTCATCTTTGGCCTTAGTGGTTGGTGCATAAATTTGAATAAAAGTTGTATTAACCGGTCTTCCTTGTAGGCATATGAATATTATCCTATCACTGACAGCAATGTACTTCAGGATAGATCTTGAAATGCTCTTTTTGACAATGAATGCAGCGTCACTCATCTTCAAGTTGGCATTCCCAGCATAGTAGACCATATGACTGACTGATTCAAAGTGGCCGGTACCCGTCCACCCCAGCTCACTAATGCCTAGGATATCGATGTCTATGGATTCCGTTTCATTTTTGATGATTTCCGATTTTCCTAGATTCATATTTCGTACATTCCACATTCCAGTTTTTAATGTCTGTTTGTGTCTGTTTCTTCTCATTTTGAGTCATGTCACATTAGCAAATGAAGGTCCTGAAAGCTTGACTTCATCCAAGTAATTAAGGTCAGCTCTACTTTGAGGAGGCAGCTCTTCTCCATTAGTCTTTTGAGTGCCTTCCAACCGGGGGGGGCTCATCTTCCGTCACTATATCAGACAATGTTCTGCTGTTATTCATAAGGTTTTTACTGGCTAATTCTTTTCAGAAGTAGACTGCAAGGTACTTCTTCCTAGTCTATCTTAGTTTGTAAGCTCAATTAAAACCTGTCCGCCATGGGCGACCCTGCTGGTATGTGAATACTGGTAGCATAGCTTCCAACATCACAGGAACATGCAAGACATCACAGTATGACAAACTGACAGACGTGGGGGATTTATAACAATAGTTATGATTGTTACCAATTTAATTTCAATATTATACAAAAACTTTGATTCTATATAGCTCCTTTCCCTTGCTTCTTTATGCTGTTATTGTCACAAATTATATTTTTTATACATTGTGTGCTCATCATCATAGATTTATAATTTTTGCTTTAATAGATTTTTAAAAATTGAGTGCCTTTACACATGCAGTTGTCATTAACAGTGCTCTTTATTTCTTCATGCAGGCTTGAGTTACTGCCTAGTATCTTTTCATTTCAGCCTAAAGGACTTTCTTTAATATTTCTTGAAGGGCAGGCCTGTTAGCTACAAATTCTCTCAGTTTGTGTTTATCTTTCCAAGAAGAAATGTCTTATTTCTCCTTCATTTTTGAGTGCTGGTTTGCCAGATATAAAATTATTGATAGTTTTGTTTTATTTTTCTGTGAGCATTTTGAATATATTATCCCACTGCCTTCTGGCCTCCATAATTTTTTTAAGAGGTTGGCTGTTAATCTTATTCAGTGTTTCTTGTATGTGATGCGTCAATTCTCTCTTGCTGTTTTTAAATTCTCTCTTTGTCCTTGTCCTTCTACAGTTTGAATATGATGTGTTTTGGTGTGAATTCCTGAGTTCACTGAGCTTCTTCGATTTGTAGATTAATGTTTTTCCTCAAATCTGGGAAGTTTTCTGTCAGTATTTCTTTCAGTATTCTTTCTCCCTCTTTGTTTTTCTCTTTCCTTCTGAGCCTCCTGTGGTGGTGCGTCAACTTGACTGGGCCATGGTTCTCAGTGGTGTGGCAGTTATGTAATGATGTAGTGTGAAAGTTATGTAATGTTGTAATTTGGGAGTTATGTAATGATGTAGTTATCCTCTATTTTGTGATATAGTCACCTCCATGGTGTGATCTGATGTGATCAGCCAATCATTTGTAAGGGGAATTTTCTTGGAAGTGGGGCCTGGATCCAGTATATATGGACTTGGTGTGGCATGCATTCAGTATATATTTACTTTTCTGCCAAAGCTCGCTGGCTTTTGCTCACTCTGGATCCTGCATCCAGGCTGTCGTTGTATGACCTCCAATTCTTGGGACTTGAGCCAGCAGCCTGCCGTCTTACCGGCCAATCTTGGATTCATCAGCCTGTGCAGCTACATGAGTCAGGAGAAGCCTCCAGCCTAATACCTGACCCGCGGACTTAGGAGTTGCCAGCCTTTACAACCATGTGAGCCATTTTCTTGAGATAAATAGAGAGAGATAAATATATATAGAGAGAGAGACCCATCACTGGTATTGCTCCTCTAAAAAACCCAGCCTAAGACATTTGGTACCAAGCGCAGTTCTAGAGAAACAAAGTTGTAAGAATGAATTTTCTAAATTGGTTCTCAAGCCTAGTTAGTCTTAAAGATATTGATAACTCTGCTTCCAGTAGTAAAGAGGGGGCCATTAATCCATGGCATGAGATGGCAATAGAAATATGCAAAATGTCCCTACCAATAGATCAAGTATTGTTCAGCAGAAAGGCTCTGGCTGATCACATGTTCAGTGCTTTTCTACAATTTTGTCAGAATGAGAAGTATAGGGAAGCTAGTTGGTTGGCCCTACTTTTTCTAAAAACGGTAGGAAAAGAAAGAGATTAATGAGCTTAGGGCTTCAGAATCACAGCTCAAGTGCTGCATAAATGACCTCAAAGTTGCTACCTGTGTCCTGAAAGAAACCCTTATTTCATGTAGTAACAGAGCTGATATTGCCAAAAACTAACCCCAGCACTTTATCGTAAGAGTGGCTGAATTACAACACCAATTGAATTCCCAACCTCGAATGTTATCTAAAGATAAGTGAGGGCATTGATTGGAAAGAAGTGGGATCCTGAAACTTGGCATGGGGGCATGTGGGCATATAATCAGGAAGCTAGGGACACTAAGCCCCTAAATTTGGTTGAATCACTCCTGTTAACAGGACCAGCCCTCTTCCTCCCATCTGAAGAGATTATCCCATCTTTGTCTGCTAAGGCGCCTTTCTCAGTAAAACCATTAACCCCTCAATCTCCATCTGATAAGATTAAACCAGATGTGTCTGGAGAGCCTTTGTCTGAGTCATTACCTGGGACATCGCCTGAGGCAGATACCTTATAAGACACTGCTAAATGTTCTCAGAACACATTCCCACCACCAGGTTTTGCTTCTAGACATGTAACTAGGTTTAACTCTCAGCAAACCCCAAAAGGTGAGGTACAATGTGTGACCCAGGAGGAGATATACTATAGTACAGAGGAACTACTTGATTTTTCTAAAATATGCAAACAGAAACCTGGGGAATATGTGTGGGAATGGCTCTTAAGGGTGTGGAAAAATGGTGCAAGGAACATAAGGTTGAGTAAGTCTGAGTGTATTGATATGGGCCCAGTAAGTGCAGATTTTTCATTCAATGTTTCAGCTCGAGAAGTTAGGAAAGGATCTAACAGCTTATTTGATTGGTTCACTGAAGCATGGGTTATGCGATGGCCTATGCTAAATCAAGTTGAAGTGCCAGACCTGCCTTGGGGGTGCTACTCTAGCCTGTTTGTCAGGTGATTTGAAAAGCTACTGGTTTTGAGTGGTTCCCAGAATAAGAGAAGGCTCTACAACATGTTCCAGTGGTTGTGCATGCCATCTGCCACTTAGGCCATATGATATAACTGATCTAATGATGCTTGAAGTGTCAGTGGCAGATAGAGATGCTGTTTCGAGTCTTTGGCAGGCCCCAATTGGCGAATCACAGTGCAGACCCTTAGGATTTTGAAACAAGGCCCTGCTATCCTCTGCAGATAACTACTCTCCTTTTGAGAAGCTACTTTTGGCAAGTAACTTCATGTTAGTGGAGACTGAACATTTAACCATGGGCCAACAAGTCACCATGCAGCCTGAGCTGCCCGTCGTGAACTGAGTGTTGTCTAACCCACAAAGCCATAAAGTTGGACATGCACAGCAGCACTCCATCATTAAACGGAAGCGCTAAATATGAGATCAGGCCTGAGCAGGACCTGAAAGCACAGGTGAGTTGCATGAGGAAGGGGTCCAAATACCCATGATCTCCACTTGTCACATTACCTGCACTCTCCCAGTCTGCGCCTATGGCCTCATGGGGAGTTCCTTATGATCACTTGACTGAGGAAGAGAAAACTCATGTCTGGTTTGCAGTACGGTATTCAGGAACCACTTGAAAGTGAACAGCAGCAGCACTACAGCTCCTTTCTGGGAACTCCCAGAAGGAGTGGTGAAAGGAAACCCTCCCAATGGGCAGAACTTTGAGCAGTGCATCTGTTTGTTCACTTATATGATTGGAAAATTGGAGACAAGGAAGTATGGGGAAGGGGTATGTGGATAGACCTCTCTTAGCGGGCCAGAGAAGTGAAGATATTTATGTCTCATGTGAATAAAGCTTACCAAAGAGTGACCTGGCAGAGGAAGATTTTAATAGTCAAGTGGATAGGATGAAGCATTCTGTGGAAACCGGTCATCTTCTTTCCCCTGCCACTCCCATCATTGCTCAATGGACTCATGAACAAAGTGGCCATGGTGGCAGTGATGGAAGTAATACTTGGACTCAGCAACATGGACTTCCATTCAGCAAGGCTGACTTGGCTGCAGCCACTGCTGAGTTCACAGTCTGCTATAGCCAAAACCAACACTGAGTCCCCAGTATGGCATCATTCCTCGTTAGTTAGTATTAACTAGCTAACTTGGTGGCAGGCAGCATTTTGTTCTTACTGGAATAGATACTTTCTCTGGATATGGATTTGCCTTCCCTACAAACAATGCAAAACTACCATGCGTGGACTTACAGAATGCCTTATCCAGTATCATGGTATCCCACACAGCATTGCCTCAAATCAAGAGACTCACTTCACAGCTAATGAAGTGTGGCAATGGAGCCATGCTCGTGGAATTCACTGGTCTTACCATGTTTCCCATCAACCTGAAGGAACTGGCTGGATAGAACAATGGAATGGCCTTTTAAAGACACAATTTTGGCACCAGCTAGGCGGCAATACCTTGCAGGCTTAGGGCAGTGTTCTCCAGACAGCTATATATGCTCTAAACCAGTGTTCAATATATGGTGCTGTTTCTCCCATAGCCAGGATTCATGGGTTCAGGATTGAAGGGATAGACCTTTTCAGTTAGCAGCTGAGTGCTTAACCATTGTGCCACCAGGTTTCCTTGCTATTCTATATATAAACCCAGTGCCGTATGTTAAAAATACCCCAATTCAATGTCTTAATTATGGCTTTAACCTGAGTCTAGTGAGACCCTGCATCAGCCTTTGCTATAAAGTAAAGAGAAACCGGGATTAGTGTCTCCAGAACGCTAACCCAGGCTTATTCACCTTCTTCGCATGGTGGTTTCAAGCTTTCAAGTACAGCAAGAGAAACAAGATCCAATATACAAGCACTTCTCAAGTCTCTGCTTATGCTACATTTGCTACAGCACTTTGGCTAAAACGAGGTACAAGGCTAGATTGAAGGGATAGAAAAACAAAGTTACATTTTAAATTCATGGATACAGGGTGGGGAAGAATTCATGCAGAGGTACTAAGACTCCATGAAAGGGAAATGGCTGTGTGACGTTTCCACTGCCTCAGTAAGGCACAAAAGCATCAGGGATATTCTGGTACACCCAAGAATGGCAAGAAGTTCATAGAAAGTTCTGGTTGATAGAAAAGCGCTTTGTGGATTGACACACAAAGGATGACATAACAATAACAACCTTAACTAACAACATGATGAGTCCTCATACCTTGGTATTCAGAGTCAATATGGATGTAAAAAGCTGAGAAGGGCAGATAAATAACAGTAGATGGGATATTCCAATACCCTGGCAAAGATGGGGCTTGAAATAGAAATTTAGTTGCAATACATGAAGTTGAAGAACATTGTTTGTTCCATCTCTCAGCTTGTGGCTTGATTTATTCTCATGTTTGTTTTTCCTAATGTTATTTAGCTACTTCTTCCCCTAAACCTATGATCACACTAGAGTTCCTCATAGCCAATCTAGATATCTAGCTGACGGAAAGGCTGCTTTTAGCAGTCGAATATCAAAATGATACATTTTTTCTTACCTTTTGCCTTACTTTTCAGGTCCATTTTCCAAAAGTCCACTGTCCTTGGCACTACTCAGAGTTTTAGAGCTCTTGTCATGACCAACAGGTAAGCTGGTGACATCACTGAATCCCTGATGACTTACACCTGAGTTAGAATACTGTGAACCCAGCTGGCTATGGCTGAGGTTTAGTCTGTTTCATGAATTCTTTCGAATTATATTCATCCCGTTTTATTTTTATTGATTTATCTTTGTTCATTACCTTGATTTCTTGCCTTTTCTAAACCAGCCACCCCCCCCAAAAAAAAAACCAAACCCACTGCTGTCAAGTTGATTCCAACTCACAGTGACCCTATAGAACTGCCCCCTAGGCTTTCCAAGGCTGTAAATATTCATGGAAACAGACTGCCACATCTTTCTCCCACAGAGTGGCTGGTGAGTTTGAACTCCCAACCTTTCGGTTAGCAGCTGAGTGCTTTAACTGCTGTGTCACGAGGCTCTAAATTTCACACTTTTATATTTATTGTATTTTCTTCGTTCTCTCTTTCTTTCATTCTTTTTTTTCTTTGTTTTTATTTATTTATTTATGTGCCTCTCTTGAGCTTATTTTTGAATGGCATAGGTAGCCTTTGGGAATGATTCTAGTTACCTAGTGCCACCATAAAAGAACTACAACAAGTGGGTGGCTTTAAAGCACAGAGATTTATTTTCTCGAAGTTCTGAAGAATAAAAGTCCAAATGAGAGTCTCAATTGTGTTGATTCCTTCTGTGAGCCTCTCCTAGTTTTGGCTGTCTGCCAGCAGGTCTTTACATGCTGTCTATCTTCCTCCTGTGCTTATGTGTCTGTGTTTATTCAACTCTAAGTCAGAGTGATTCAGCTTAGGACCCACCCTATGTGGGTGTAGCCTAATTAACATAACAAATAAAACCCTATTTTGAAGCAGGAACACATCCACTGGTATAGGGATTAGGACTTAATACATATTTGGGGAGGTGGCACAATTCAATTCATCACAGGGACAAAAGCTGTAGGGCTCAAACTGAATGATTTGACACCATTTTAAAAACTGCCCTTCACATTACATGGCAAAGACATTTGAACATTAATAACATTCCTATTAATGTGGAATATAAAATTTATTTAACAGGCTTTTAAGTTGCCTCCACATTTTTATCATGATACATACATTGAATTGTGCCATGATGAATATCTATCTATCCATCCATCCATCCACCCATCCATCTGTTGTATAACATTGATTATTCACTTACTGGGTAAATATATATGGTTAAAGGTCATGCTTAATACATATTGCTAAATTGTTCACCAGTAATAAGAATGGGGGTGGAGGTGTTCTGTAAGACAGAAAAATATTTTAGAACTTAAAGGAATAATAGTGAAAAGTCAAGGCCAGCTGTGAAGATGCACCACCCAAGAACTCCTATGTGGTATGAGCTGGGCAGTTGAAGAACCCAGCTGGAACCACAGGATGAAAACTAGAACAGGAAAGAAAAACATACCCATATCTAAACAATTTGAAGAGAGAGAAATTATGAAAACAATACCAGATATTAAAGAATTGGGGGAAAAATCCAAGGTATATATGGGAAGATGTAGATGAGGGACCATACAGATTACTTTCAAGGCACAAAGTCTCCTAGACACTCTAGGGCAGTGGATCTCAAACATTAGCATGTCTATTATTCACTTGGAACTGGGGGACTGGGTAGAGATGATGCTTTTGGTCTCCATTCCCAAAATTCTGATTCTGTAGATTTGAGTTGGTGTCAGGTGATTCTGGTGGAGATGCTCAATTGGGGGTGCACATTTTGGGCACACTGGTTTTAAAAACAACTGACTTGAGGAATCTCTGCAATCCCTCAACAAACACTAAGGAGTTTATTGCAGATCCTTTGAAATACATTTTTTAGGGCCTTTTAGCAGATACTCTGCTAGTTTTGTGGTACAGAAGTGAATAAGTTATTCTGTCTTCCTTTGTAAGGAATGTATGATCGTGGGCAGCTGCCTTGTCTGCCTACTTTTAAAATCTCATCTGATCACAGCCAAGTGCTGGGCATTGAGTCTGAGAGCTCAGTTTTTATTCATCAGTTTCTCCCCCCTCTCCTCGCTTTTTGTACCCTCAACAAGGGCACTCATTTAATGACACTCTGTAGCTGAGCAGATAAAGTCGGATTCTCTGAGCTGAAAGCCTTCTCCCTTCTATGGGAATATGTTCAGAGACATTGTATACAGGCGAGAAGCATTAGCATCTAATCTGCTTTATCCTGCCGTGACAGGAGCCTGCGAGCTTTGTGGTGGAAAGCCAGTCCTTGGTGGATGCATGGAGATAGGGAGCTTCTCCTTGCTCAGTTTGTTCCAGGATCAGTGTGGATGCTTTGTTTCCAGCTGTGTTATCTGTGACAAATGCTTCCCCAAAGCCAGACTGCCTGTCTTGACTTATGCCCAGCCCCCATCCTCCAGATTTCAATTAGCATGTGCCTTTTAGTGGTCCTTTAAAAAAAGAACACTTGTTGCAATAGAACTTTCTTTGGGAGAACCAAATTATACGTGTAATATTATGCAGATTTGTTTTTTTCCAGTGCCGTGGTTCTGTGACGGGCTAAGTGAAAAAAAAAAAAAGTGAAGGAGCATAGAAAATAGCTGCTTTTCCGGCTTGCTTTTATGTTGAGGGAGGTAGAGAAACACAGATCAGGAGGTAACCCTGGTTTGAGCCTGCTGTGGTCACCCAGAAGCAAAGAGGGCTTAGATGCAATCATATCTCTGCCAAATGGAATGGCAGCTGGATTTGGCCTTGTCCAAATCCAGCTGCTCTTGGAGGATGAAGTAGCCTTCCTCATGAAAATGGAAATGCAGCATCCCCTAAATTTGAGCAGGTTAAAGCGATGGTAGGACTGTCCCAGAATTTTTCCCCAGACCAAACTCTGATACACACTATTCAAGTTTTGCCTGCCTTTAGTGTCTTTGGGCCTCCCTCTCACCAGCACTACACCCACTTTCCTAGCCTAAGTCCGAATGGAAATATTTTAAGTTATTCTCTTTAGAAAAGGTAACGTGTTGGCATTTTAAAGGAGCTTTACTAGCTACTGAGAAAATGATGATCAGAAAACAGAAATCGAATCAAAACCCATTGCCAAAGGAAATCAGCTGATCCCCCAGTCAGGTTCCTTCAGGATCAAGAGAGACCAAGGAGCAAGCCTTCCATTTTCTGAAATATCAGATGAAGAAAGGGCTACACAAATCATGATGCTTTTAAACTTTTAAATAAATAAATAAACACTTCAAAATTTCCACTTAGTCATGTAGTGCTGCTATAATGGAAATACCACAAGTGGATGGCTTTAATAAAGAGAAGTTTATTCTCTCACGGTCCAGTAGGCTAGAAGTCCAAATTCACGGTGCCGGCCCGAGGTGACGGCTTTCTCCTTCTGTCAGCTCTGGAGGAAGGTCCTTGTCATCACTCTTCCCTTGGTCTGGGAGCGTCTCAGTGCAGGAACCTCAGATCCAAAGGATGTGCTCCACTCTGAGTGCTGCTTTCTTGGTGGTCTGAAGTCCCCATGGTTCTCTGCTTGCTTCTCTCTTTTATATCTCAAAAGAGATTGGCTTAATACATTATCTAATCTTGTACATCTTATCAATATAACTGCCTCTAATCCATCTTATTACATCATAGTGATAGGATTTACAACACATAGGGCAATCATACCGGATGATAAAATGGTAGACAATCATACAGTACTGGGAGTCATGACCTAGCCAAGTTGACAGATACTTTGGCAGGACACACTTCAATCCATGACACCGCTTAACAGAGTTCCTAGTTAACAAACTGACACTTCATCTGTTTCCAATGGTTGGTTCTTCTTGTGAAGAAATAAAAGTTGTATCTGAGCAACTTTGTGTCTGTGAGGCTCAGCCCATATCCCTAATCTACCATCGCACCATGTCCACATGACTGTACTTTTGCTACCCAATGGCTGGTACAAAGCTTTTTGACATCCTAGTCTCACTTTTTCTCAGCTTATTGGTCATCTCCATGAGGGAATGTAACATCTTAATCCCCACCAAATTGGAGGAGTTTCCCCATATCAGGACCCATTTAATGTTCCCAAGCAGAAGGGAGACTGGGTTTCTTCCAGGCTCTTCTTCCAGGTTGAGGGGCATGTGTAGACAAGGAGTGATTGCTTTCTTCAGGTGAGACCCACTTTTCCCTACCCTTCCCCCCCTGCCCCCACCCACCCACCCACCCACACACACACACACACAGAGGCCAATCACAGAGTCATAGCACAATTTCACTATTTAAACACTGGCACCATGTAACAAGAACTACCTGCATACCCAGCAGAGGGAGTTGGTCCCTCACCAGTAATTTCCACCTGCAGTATCCTCCTGCATGTGTGCATCAGGACTGTTCCTCTCCTACTGTTATATCAGATATTTTATGCATTGCTCCACGTTACAGGTGAGCTGACAGCTGGCCTACTTCGCTGCTTGCAGAACACACCATATTGCGACCCTAGTTCACGACTTTCCTCTTAAGATTTTCGTTTCCTTCTCCTGAATCATCAGCATAGTGGCACTGTGAAAACGCTAGGATTTCTTTATAAAATAGCTGCCTTTTGTTAACAACAGCAGTGCTTTCAAATCAATGGCAGACTGAACTTCCTGAGTTACCCAAAACTGATAAGCAGCTCAAAGAAATAGATGTTTCATGTAAAATTCTTTAAGCCTTCATTTTTCAAAACTCCTAACAAGGACACCACAAACACCACGAGGACATGTGGCCACCAATTCACTGCTTTTTCCTGACAAGCATTGTTCGAATGCAGAAGTGTTGGAGTACTTTGGTATCGCAGTTCACAGAGACAGCCTTTCCTCGTTCCCTTGTTCTGCATGTAGCCTGCTGCCGTTGACGTGGCCACTTTTGGAATTTTTACGTGTAAACAAAAGGCAAATTTTGTCTGAATTTCAGCAGGTTTTCCTATCAGTATTACAAGGAAAGGGGTCCATGTTTGGCTGTTGTTATTTAACTTCATATTGGATGACGCTGGGGTAAAATGCTTTCTGTGGGGGAATGGTAACAAGATTAGATTTTAGGTCAGTTCACAATTTTAGGTTTCAAAAGCCCAGTTTCACATGGCATGTCTTTCAGATGAATAAGACACTTGACTTTGTGAATTTTTTTTCTGACTGTGCTCCAAGTGACAATTAGAGACAATTTGATACTATCATTGTCAACCTTCTTGCTGGGTTCAGTTAGAAGAGGATCTTTAATCTCCTGGCAGGCTGGGCTGCGCTAGCCTTTACCAGAGAAGTATTGTGACAGCTTGAGGTAAGGATCCCTGGTGGTGTAGTGGTTAAGTGTTATGGCTGCTAACCAAAAGGTCAGCAGTTTGAATCCACCAACGACTCCTTGGAAACACTATGGGGCAGCTCTACTCTGTCCTGTAGGGTGGCTATGAGTTGGGATTGACTTGATGGTAATGGTTTTTGCGTGTGTGTGTACTTAGGTGAACTGGGTAATCCTGTGCCAGGGGTGAAAAGTGGGCTGTGCTAGCCTCAGCTGGAGGTGGGCTGTGCAATCCTATGTTGGATGGGCTGTGTAATCCTGTGGTGGAATAGGTTGTGCTAGCTATGCGTGGGGTGAGCTGTGCAATCCTTTACCTGGAGGCATTGCACTTTTGGGGAGAAAGGCTTTTTTTTTTTTTCCAGAGCAGCTATGGAATGAAGTAATGGCATACTTCTTGGGATAAAAGACATGTTATAGCTACTGTTGTATCTAAGTAAATGAAGGGATGGAGGTTTGATTCCAGGAGGGAGACTTATGGGTTGAAGTTTGGGGATTATGGGCAATTCATCACCATAGCTTATATAGTTGTTTCTCTAGCTCATGAGAAATCGATGCAAGGATTTGTGAAAAGTACTACCACGCTTTGTTAGCATTCTTAGCCCCATTGAATCCCTTGATTTGTTTTCAATTAAATTATTTTTCAGCGATACAGATGATTTATTTTCTATATAACTCTCACTGTAGGGGTCATCAGAGATCAGTTTCATATTTACTCATCATTCTTCCAACCAATACTTGCAGGAGATCTATAATATACAAGGCACTCTACTTGATGTGAAGGCACAAATAAAAATGTTTCATGGTCTGGGTCCTAAAGAAGGAGCCCTGGTGGCATGGTGGTTAAGCCCTTGGCTGCTAACTGAAAGGTTGATGATTCAAACCCATCAGCCACTCCCTGGGAGAAAGAAGTGGCAGACTGCTTCCATAAAGGTTACAGCCTTAGAAACCCTATGGGGTGGTTCTACTCTGCCCTATGGTGCCATTATGAGTTGGAATGGACTTGAGGGCAACGAGTTTAGGTCCTGAAGGGTTTAAGTTCTAGTAGGATTTTAGTTGGATGCAATATAGAATTATAGTTAAAAATCCACATCTGACCCTGATATCTTGACTTTGGTACCTATTAGCCATAGGACCTCGGGCAAGTTAAGAACACGTTTAATCCCCAGTTTTGTTTTGTTTGTATGTTTTTGTTTTGTAATGATAGAAGGGAATGATAGTGTCCTCCTCACAGGGTAGGTCAGATGGGAGAATTGCAGGGGATAAATTTTGTAATAAACTTATTATATAATAAGTGTTAAGAAGGGTTGTCTATTACTAATAACAATTTCAGTGCTCTATATGCATAGATGTGTGTATATGTACAGATATATATTCTTTTCTTATTCAATTTTTAAACAATTCATTTAAGCTGAATCATGAACATAAAAGAATAAGAATTTTTTAAGGGTAAAAACGCCGCCTTCATCATATTTAAGTCTTTTAACATTCTGCCTGTAAAATAGGTGGCCCATAAATGCTTGCTGATTTCACACTCAGATTAGCAGCTTAAATGTGGAATTCTTCCAACAACCCTGGGAGAATTTCCTACAGGAGATGAAAGTTTTAAGAAATTGAAGATCGTGTTTAGTAAGGTCAATGCCTTTGGAGTTCAGAGTTGTATTACCATTCCACTCACTTGCTATAGGACCAGAGGTCAGCACCTCAGCTTCTTTAAGCATCAAATTTCTCATCTATAAAATGGGATTAAATTTGCTTATTTCAAAAACATTATTTTGAAGAAGACTAGGTATATTCTCCTATGTATGAAACTCCCAGCATTGTACAGAAAACAACTAAGCTGTGATTATTCTAACTATGGATTTAGGCATTATCCACCAAAGTGTTGAAAATGTTGAAGAAGAAAGCATACATGCAAATGTGACTGGCCATGAAGGCATTTTCAGTGCCGCTTATACCCGGGGCACAATTCTGGGGAGAATTTAGAGATGAAGATGGGCAAATTGTCCTCTGAGAATGGAAGGTGGGATATGATGAAAATTCCTTCCTTCTCTCTGATATTTTTGACAATAATATGAATGCCATTATTTCTGGCTTGATGGGTTCACTCTAACCCAGTGTCAGGAGGTTACTAAGAATGAACACTAGTTAGAGTGTATTGATAGTTTATTTTAGAGCTGGGCACTAAGCTAAATGCTTAAAAAAAAAACCATGGATTATACCATTTACTCGTCATGGCCACCCTATGTGTTAGATACTGTTATTATTCTCATTTTACAAATGAGAAAACAGAGACTTGGACATTTAGGCAATTCATGCAAAGTCTCTGAGCTAATTAAATCAAATGACTAGGATTTGAACCCAGGTGTAATCTGACTCTGGAGCCTGTTCTCCTAACAGCTACACTATACTCTGTCTACCAAAACAGGTGTAATCAACCTGCTTTTTGATTTCAAAGTTTTCAATTTATAAAATTCGGAAAAATTATACCAAGGTCAAAAAAGTCAACATCCTGGATGTGTTTATAAGCCCCTTTATATTTTAAAGAGTAATAAATGTATCTTGAGACTTATTATTAAGGGACCAAATTTGTGAATTTGAACGTAGAATCCCTTAGCTCTATGGATTATCTTTTTCGGATGTAGACCAGGCAAGAAGCAGTTTGTTATTTACCCTTTTGAAGAACTATGTACAGCCATCTCTACTCCCTCTCAGGTCTGCTCTCAAAAATAGCCTTTGGCCTGAATTTGAATGATACGTATTTTTTTATGGATGCAAGTAAAGAACATAACAAAGAATATGAATAAAAGGAAAACATGTCCATGTATCTCAAAGGAATCTTTGTACAAAGCAGTCTCAAATGCTGCTCTATTTCTGACCTTCTCAAGAGTAACTGTTCGTATTGTAAACAAAATACTATCTAAAGGTTTGTAGATCTTTTGTGAACATTTTATACAGCTTAAAATTACCCACACACATACACACACACAGACACACAATGAACATGTGCTGTATAAACATTCCTTATAAAATCTGCCCTGTATCACTTCTACCAAGTGATTTTATAAGTTACAGCTCATAACATAGACTTTCAAGGAGCAATTATGTTTTTAGCTTCCCTTAACAAGTTAAAGTATGAATTTTGAAAAACAGAAAGGTATTCCATGTTTGTCCCTACAAGAAAGATGCTCATGATGGATTTTAAGTGTATCAGAGTATTGGCTTATATTATGTTATTTATTAAGCTACACTTGCTAATATTTTTCAGAAATTGTACATAGATATTTGAACATGTTTTATCAGAGGGTCATAATATGGAAAGATCTGAGCCTAAGTATAACTATGAAGCAATTTACTCCCATAATTTCTCTTAGTCATGTTCTGTAGAATCTTTCTTTAAATATTTGGGTAGATCCCATAGGGTTCCTTTCATGGATGGCTGTAAGTCCAGTTTGATTTAATCCAGGTAAAAACATAACATCTTATTCAAATTAAAGCCCATCTCTCTTCTTGGCTTAGAGACTTGCTCTGAGGACAAGACTAGTCAGTCTTTAACTTGTCCTCGTTTTTAATTTGAGTCCTCACTTTTGTACTAACTGGCTTTCATAAGGAGCCCTGGTGGCAGAACAATTAAGGGCTCGGCTGCCCGCCAAAAGTTTGGTGGTTTGTACCCATCCAGCAGCTCTGCGGAAGAAAGACCTGGCAATCTACCCCATAATGATTGGAGCCTAGGCAACACTATGAGGCAGTTGTTCTCTGTCACATGGGGTTGATATGAGTCAAAAATCAACTCAATGGCACCTAACAACAACAGCTTCCATTTGGTTGAGCATTATACTTATTTATGGAGAAAGTTTTCTGGGCTGGCACTAGAGAGAGAGAAATGAATGAGATCTGTCTCCTTCTCTCAAGACAATCACAGTATAGTGGAAAAGAAAGACATTAAAACAATTCAATCACAATGGCATGTGAAAAGAACAACAACAAAGGGATAAATAAAGTAAAATAATAGTGACCATAGAAGTCAAGAAGTCTTTTCTTCCCAGAGTGAATTTTAAGAAAGAATTCACAGAGGAAATGTTGGTGATGGGCTTGGAATCAACTTTTATTATAAGCTAGAGAAAGGGCACCAGAACAAGCAAAGAGCGAGCAGATAGTATGTAAAATGAATGATGGGCAAAGGGATTAGAGTAGAAATTAAAAACAGATATTCAGTGCTTTGGGCCCAATCTCTAATGTTGACATTTCAACTAACATTGTTTTCTCTTCATAATATAGTGGACACAGCTGAATTCCATGGGTTATAGTAGCCACTGTGCAAACTTTGGGAAATTCAGTAAGAAAGATCCCTAACATAGGAAAAGGAGAGTTGAAAATTTATTGAGGTGAATATATTTACTCACTCACTCTACTGCTATTTACTGTAGCTTGCTCTGTGTAAACTATTTGCTATATGTTGGGGATTTAAAGATAAATAATACAGTCAGTCACCCCTTTCAAGAAACTTGCACACTTGTTGAAAACCAAAAAAATCTGCTGCCATCGTTGAGTCCGTTCCAACTAAAATAGCAACCCTAAAGGACAGAATATAACTGCTCCACAGGGTTTCCAAGGAGTGCTTGGTGGATTCAAACTGCCGACCTTTTGGTTAGCAGCTGTAACTCTTAACCACAATGCCACCAGAGTTTCCCACACAACATACTTGTTGAGGATATAAAAAAAAATGTGGGGCGTGCCTTAAGAAAGGTGCAGAATTAATGGGTTCCAGAGTAGGGAATCATCACTCTCAAGCAAGAGGTCAGGTGCAGCTTCATTAAGCTTTAACAAATGACATTTGACTAATGCCTTGAAAAATGAGTATAATGTTGATAGAGTAGAACAACAGCTTAACCAGAAACAGAGAAGTGAGAAAGCTCAGGCATACTTGGTATACAGTGAGTAGTATGGCCCATGTAGGACAGTAGAGGAAATAAAAGTGGGAAGTATGCTGTGAGTGAAGAATGTTGTCTTTTGCTGCTGCTGGCCCCAACTTACAGCAACCCCATGCATAGTGGAATGAAGTCCTACCTGGTCCTATACCATCCCCATGATTGGTTGCAGCTCAAACTGTTGTGATCCATAGGGTTTGATTGACTGATTTTCAAAAGTACATCACCAAGTCTTTCTTCCAATTCTGTCTTAGTCTGGAAGCTCAGGTGAAACCTGTTCAGCATTATGGCAACATGCAAGCCTCCACTGACAAATGAATGGTAGCTGTGTATGAGATGCATTGGTGGGAGTGAAGCCCGTGTCTACCATATGGGAGGTGAGAATTCTACCAAAGAACCACCACTGTCCCTATGGAGTGGAAAATACACGATCTTGAATCAGGCAGGATATTTTCATTAGTAAGCAGTGGAGAATTACTTATGGTTTTTTGAATAGACAAATAATATAAGCAGAGCATTGGTTCAGAAGCTTATTATAGCAACAGTGTGATGGGTGTATTGACGGGGAGGAGCTCAGAAGGCTATTACAAGAGCTAAGGAGAGATGTTCCAGAATGCTCCTTAGAAGCAAGGGTGGTGAGACTGTGTCTTACATACTTTGGACATGTTATCAGGAGGGATCAGTCCCTGGAGAAGGACATCACGCTTGGTAAAGTACAGGGTCAGCAGAAAAGAGGAAGACCCTCAACGAAATGGATTGACACGGTGGCTGCAAAAATGGGCTCAAGCATAACAACGATTGTTAAGGATGGTGCAGGATCAGGCAGTGTTTCCTTCTGTGGTACATAGGACATTTGTGTCCGTATCTGTGGTACATAGGGTCACTATGAGTCGGAACCAACTCGACGGCATCTAACAACAACAACAAGGAGAGATGTTACAAGAGCGACAAAGTCGTGTTGATAGAATAGGTAGAATTTGGAAAGTATTAAAAGATTGGAGGTAAAAGAGGATGGTAAAAGTAACCAGAGGAGGGAATGGTTGTGGGTTGAGGAGAATGAGAGCTACCTACATTAAGTTGTATCCTACGTGGGTGTGTAAGTGTTGGTTGAGCTGCGGCATGCAGTTACATATTGCATGGCTTCTTTACCTGTGTTGGCAATTCCAAGAGAAAATTCCATGCAAAAACCTTGTGACTAATTGGTCCCCTAGTGGGTATAATATTTGTAAAAGCAAGGATTCAGTATGACATAAATTCAAGCAACAAACCTTAGCCTCTAGACAGGTGCACTCCAGGTTCGAATTCTATGAGCAGATGCTGACAGAAATGCCCTGGCATTCACATACTGTATACAGTTTATTTTGTAAGAGAACTGGGGCAATGAGGAGTGTCGTTTGCCACGAGGTGAATTCTTCAATCAAAGAAACATTTATACCAAATTATTTATCCCTCATTTTATAGAGAGACTGCTAACTTTTTCTTGGGGGGAAAAGAGCTACTGTCATTCCCATGTATTAGGTTGAAAAATATGAAATTACTGTTGTAGAGATTGAGAATGGTCAAATATCACATTTTTATATGGTTCAACCTTTACATCACCAGTAAGAATGATATAGTGGAAAGAAAATTAAGTAAAGCACAAATGGAACCTGAGTTCTGGTTCTGATTTTCTTAGTGTTGTTAGTTATTGTTTAGTTGATTCTGAATCATAATGACGCCATGTGTCTCAGAGTAGAGCTGCTGCATAAAGTTGTCCGTGCTGTGACCTATCAGAAGCAGATTACCAGGCTGTCTTCTGAGGCATCTCTGGGTGGGTTGAACGTGTCAACATTTTGGCTTGTAGTTGAGCACTTAACCATCTGTCCCACCTAGGGAGCCCTGATTGTCCCATTAGCCAGATGTATAATCAATATCAGTCAGTTCAATTTCAAAGCTTGGAACAAGCAGAGAATCAGAGCTGAGAGAGACCTATGATGGAAGCTTATTTTTTCAGAGCAAGTAGCCATTATTACAAGGAGTATTTGTAGTTATTGTTGTAGGTGCCGTTGAATCAGCTCCAACTCATAGCAACCTTATGCACAACAGACCCTATGTACTGCCTGGTCTTGTGCCATCCTCATAATCATTGTTATGCTTGAGCACATTGTTGCAGCCATTGTGTCAATCCATCTCATTGAGGTTCTTCCACGTTTTCACTGACCCTCTATTTTACCAAGCATGGTACCCCTCTCCAGGGACTGGTCCCTCCTGATAACATGTCCAGATTACACGGGACAAAGTCTCACCGTCCTTGCTTCTAAGGAGCATCCTGGCTGTAATTCTTCCAGGACAGATTTGTTTATTCTTCTGGCAATCTATAGTATATTCAATAATCTTTGCCAACACCATCATTCAAAGACACCAATTCTTCTTTGGTCTTCCTTATATTCACTGCCCAGCTTTCCCATGCATATGAGGCAACTAAAAATACCATGGCTTGGGTCAGGCGCATCTTAGACCTCATAGTGACATCTTGGCTTTTTAACACTTTTAAGAGGTCTTTTGCAGCAAACTTGCCCAATGCAATGCATCATTTGATTTCTTGACTGCTGCTTCCATGGGCATTGATTGTGCATCCCAATAAAATGTAATCCTTGACAATTTCAATATTTTATCCGTTTACTATAAAGTTGCTTATTAGTCCAGCTGTGAGGATTTTGTTTTCGTAAGGTTTAAGTGCAATCCATATTGAAGGCTATAGTCTTTGATTTTCATCAGTAAGTGCTTCAAGTCCTCTTCACTTTCAGCAAGTAAGGCTGTATCATCTGCATATTGCAGGTTGCTAGTGAGTTTCTTCATATAGCGCAGCTTCTCAGATTATTTGCTCAGCATACAGATTGAATAAATTTGGTGAAAGGATACAACCTTGATAAACACCTATCCTGACTTTAAATCAGGCAGTATCATCTTGTTCTGTTTGAACAACTGCCGCTTGGTCTATGTACAGGTTCCTCGTGAGTGCACATAAGTGGTCTAGAATTTCGATTCTTCGCAATGTTATCCATAATTTCTCATGATCCACACAGAAGAATGCCTTTGCATAGTCAATAAAACACAGGTAAACATCTTCCTGGTATTCTCTGCTTTCTTCCACTTGTCTGTCAGTTCATCATACTGTGGCAGTTTGCATGTTGCTGTGCTGCTAGAAGCTATGCTGTTGATATTTCAAATACCAGCCAGATCATCCATGGTGGACAGCACAGCCGAGATTCCAGACTAAGACAGACTAGGAAAAAGGACCCGGCAGTCTACTTCTGAAAAAATTGACCAGTGAAAATCTTATGAATAAGAGTGGAACATTGTCTGATATAGTGCTGGAAGATGAACCCCTCAGGTTGGAAGGCACTCAAAGTATGACTGGGGAAGAGCTCAAAGTAGAGGCAACCTTAATCACGTGGATGGAGCCAAGCTTTTGGGACCTTCATTTGCTGATGTGGCATGACTCAAAATGAGAAAAAAAAAAAAAAAACAGCTGCAAACATCCATTAGTAATAGGAACATGGAATGTATGAAGTATGAGCCTAGGAAAATTAGAAGTTATAGCAAATGAAAAGGAATATTTATACTCATTCAATAATATTCAATAATAGAGGTGAAGAGCATCGATCCTGAAGCCAGATTGCCTTGGTTTGGATCCTGGCCTCATCACTTACTACCTCTGTGATTTGGACAGTAACCTCTCTGCTTCAATTTTTCTCATCTGAAAAATGGGGGTAATAACTCTCATGACAATCCAATTCCCCTTATTGGATTGTTGTGAGAGTTAAAAAGGTTAATATATACAAAGCTTGTAGAATATCATCTGCATACTAAGTACTGTATCCACAGTTGCTATTATCAGGAGGTTCTTGACTAGAAGGTTCTAGCTGCCTTCACTTTTCATTCACCCTCAATGGACTAAGGCTAAACTGTCAGTGGTCAACTTTGAAACCATGTACAAATTCCTAGTGATAGGAATCAATAGTGACAGTAGCTAATTGTGGTGCTCGAACATGGGGAATCTTAATTGAAATAAATCAATAGTACCAAGGAATGGTATGAAGGCCCAATTGGAGAGTCTTAAAATGGTAAATAACAAGGGCTAAATTACACTTTAAAACTTTTGACCCAGTCATCAGCCGGTAGAGAACAGAGAATTTTATTACAGAAAAGTAACCAAGCAACTACTGTATAGAAAGGCCGCCATGTTTCAAGAGGTACCAGTGGTGTCTAAAGCATTTAGCTAGCTTTAAGCTTGGCAATGAAATGCTCTCTGCAGCCATTTTAGCCAAAGGGAAGTGAAAAGAAGCTATTGAAATCTGAGGATAAGGGAGTAAGGGGAGAAATCGGCCTCAAGATCAACTTCTAGTAATAAACAAATTCAGCTTTGCTTCTCAATTCTTTGCCTTTTTATTTGTTCTCTGCCCTTTCTTTCTGTCCTTAGCTCCCAGAGTAACTTCCAGCTCTCCCATCCACACATCCTCTCTAGATGCTGCAAAATGGAAGTTGCCCATGATTCTTTGTGAAAAGCAGACAATGAGAGACAAGAGCAAACATTAAATATAGGTTTTCCCTCCATGAGAAAGTTTGCATAAAGAAAAATTTTGCACAGTATATCTCAAAAGTGAGCAATGAACTTTATTCAAAAATTTGAAGATCAGCATTTGCTTACTTAGATAACTCTTGTTGTTTGAGTTTCTGCCACTACTACTAGCATCGAGGTCAACAATCAATAAACTCATTAGGACTTACAAGCATCTTTGATTAATATTCCTTGTCTAATTCCCTGACAAATGTGTTATATTTTCTAGCTTAATGAAGACAAGGCTGAGTTATTTTGATGTTTGTTAGTGAGGCTTATTTGCATATAATTAACTAGATTCTCTGTGTTTATAGCAAGGAATACAAACTTTGTGCCAGTAGATGTACTTTCCACCAAGTTCTATATGGTTAACCAAATGCTTTTGTTTTGCTAGAAACTCTTTGACTGAAAGGGCTAATGTTTCTGCATGTCAGTTAAGAACCATTGGCAGTCTTCATTGACTGCAATTTTCGTATTTCTCTTTTCTAATATCGCCTGTATTTTACTTTATGGGGAAAGAAGAATAGACAACCAAAAGGACACAGTTTAAAAAATGATAAACCCCAGTATACAAGGGGAATACCAGGACTCAGGCCTGAGTAGGCTACAAGCCAGTAAGAATTGACCTAGTTTTGTCTTTGGAGAGTTTCTAACTTACTGTTCAGATGAGGTAAGTTATTTAACCAGGGACTGACATTAATCTATCTTCAATGGTTGCTCTAAGGAAATGATGTGTTTGAATTAGAATGTAAGTTCCAAGAGAGCAAGTCTTTTGTATGTTCTTGATGGGTACCTACTAATTCCTCATGTGTGTAATGAAAAAAAAAGGAAGGAAAGAATAAAGAAATAGAAACATAAACTGTAAACATTAATAAATGTAAGACACTTTTTTAACATTTTTATTGTGCTTTAAGTGAAAGTTTACAAATCAAGTCAGTCTCTCATATAAAAATTTACATACACCTTGCTATATAACCCTAGTTGCTCTCCCTCTACTCTAATGAGCCAGCACACTCCTTCCCTGCACTCTCTGTTTTTGTGTCCATTTGGCCAGCTTCTGACCCCCTCTGCCCTCTCATTTCCCCTCCAGATAGGAGTTGCCCACATAGTCTCATGTGTCTACTTGATCCAAGAAGCTCACTCCTCATCAGTATCATTTTCTATCCCATAGCCCAGCCCACTCCCTGTCTGAAGAGTTGACTTTGGGAATGGTGTCTGTTTTGGGCTAACAGAAGGTCTGGGGACCATGACCTCCAGGGTCCGTCTAGCCTCAGTCAGATCACTAAGTCTGGTCTTCTTACGAGAATTTGAGATCTGCATCCCAACTGCTCTCCTGCTCCCTCAGGGGTTCTCTGTTGTGTTCTGTCAGGGCTGTCATTGGTTATAGCCAGGTACCATCTAGTTTTTCTGGTTTCAGGCTGATGTAGTCTCTGGTTTATGTGACCCTTTCTGTCTCCTGGGCTCATAATTACCTTGTGTCTTTGGTAGTCTTCATTCTCCTTTGATCCAGGTGGGCTGAGACCAAGTGATGCATCTTAGATGGCCGCTTGCTAGCTTTTAAGACCCCAGACGCCACTCTTCAAAGTGGGATGCAGAATGTTTTCTTAATAGATTTTATTATGCCAATTGGCTTAGATGTCCCCTGAAACCATGGTCCCCAAATCCCCACCCCTGGTACACCGGCCTTCGAAGCATTCAGTTTATTCAGGAAACTTCTTTGTGTTTGGTTTAGTCCAGTTGTGCTGACCTCTCTTGTATTGTGTGTTATCTTTCCCTTCACCTAAAATAGCTCTTATCTACTTAGTGAAAACACCTCTCCTTCCCTCCCTCCCCCCTCTCGTAACCATCAAAGAATATTTTCTTCTCTGTTTAAGCTATTTTTTGAGTTCTTATAATAGTGGTCTCATACAATATTTGCCCTTTTGCAACTGACTAATTTCACTCAGCATAATGCCTTCCAGATTCCTCCAAGTTATGAAATGTTTCACAGATTCATCATTGTTCTTTATCGATGTGTAGTATTCCATTCTGTGAATATACCATAACTTATTTATCCACTCATCTGTTGATGGGCACCTTGGTTGCTTCCGTCTTTTTGCTATTGTAAACAGTGTTGCAATGAACATGGGTTTGCATATATCTATTTGTGTAAAAGCTCTTATGTCTCTAGGATATATTCCAAGGAGTGCAATTGCTGGATCATACGGTAGTTCTATTTCTAGCTTTTTACGGAAGCACCAAATCGATTTCCAAAGTGGTTGTACCATTTTACATTCCTACCAGCAGTGTATAAGTGTTCCAGTAAGGCAGGTACTTATAAATGCTTTCACCAAAGTGCTACAGATAGAAAATACACTTTCCAGGAGTTATGAGGCTCCAACCAAGAATCACATCCCTTTCTGGAGCACACGACGTATTTAGTCTCAAGTATTATCTCAAAAACAAGTTTCAATTTATATAATCTATTTGTTGTTGTTGTTAGGTGCCATTGAGTTGACTCTGACTCATAGTGACCCAGTGTGACAGAGTAGACCTTCCCCCTAGGGTTTCCTAGGCTGTAATCTTTATGGGAACAGTTCGCCAGATCTTTTCTCCTGTGGAGCCACTGGTAGGTTCATACTGATGACCATGCAGTTAGTAGCTGAGTGCTTAATCACTGTGCCATAGGGCTCCTGATAATCAATCTAATTTTGTTCTAATATAAAATAATAGTTTACATTCGTGAGTAAAATAGATGCTGCAAAAAGGTGCATTCTATTTGTTCCGAGGGCTCAAAACTCTAGCTGGCAAGTACCACGGGGGTCTATATATGCTGTCATTTGAAAAGCACAGAATAAGGTATTGTTATAAATGCGTATCCACAACTACAGGATAAGATTACAAACCATTCTATTCAGTAAAAGAGATGAATATTTATCACCCTGCCAAGCAAACATGTCACACGACTGTTTTATCAAATAATAACATATGTAGTCTAGAAAATAGACAGCATTTAATAAAAGCTTTCTATAAAGTCTGTGTAAGCTGAACAGCATTTAATATTTTTTAGTTTTTAGATTCTTTTAAGAATATGATGAAAGCAATGCCTCCTCTCGAGAAAAAATAGATATTAGCAGAAATACTGAAATTTTTCTGTTCAATTTTTTTGAATGCCCTGAAAGCCTGCACCCCAGGGTGAGAACCTTACTATTTAGGTTATAAAATGGATTAATCGTAACGGTGGCATATATTAGTTATTCTAAAGTGAAAGTATGATATATGGTTTCTACCTCCTTCTTCCTCTTTGTTTTGAGACAGAACATTGGTTTTAATGTCTAGATAGGGTGGGTTATTTTTCTTAATACAAGCACATAATAAAAATTTAAGTGGTACGAAAGGTTGTACGGTGATATTTCTTTTCTCGCAGGTATGAGTTGCGTTAGTATCTGTCAAGAAATACACTATGCATATATAAGCATATACATATATATACATAAATACATAGTAAATGTGCTTAAAACACATAGTTGCATATTATGCAGACTGTTCTATACCCTACCTTTATTTGCTCAAATTAACAGTATAGTACTCTTAGATATACAGGTAGTCCCCGACTTACGACGGGACTTCATCCCAGCCTCTGTCATAAGTCGGTTCTGAAGTAAGTCAAATTCCTCTTTTTTTTTTCATTATTTTTGCCTTTTATTATCAGTATCTTTATAAATCCAATCTTTCTTTGTCTTTGGGGGTTGGAAACATTATGTATAAGCTTACAGATATGATGACATCAGGAAATCATGCTCCGTAACACTGTACGTAGTATATATTACTAATGATAAGACGTACCGCCCCCAAAAAAGAATGGTCATTAAGTGTGGTTCATTGTAACTCGAATAGGTCATAAGCCTGTGACCACCCTCAAAAATTTTAATACTGGACAGTATTCCATTTATGTAATATCTATTTACTCCATCTCATTGATATATATTTAGGTTCTTTTAGGTCCTTTGCCACTTAAACCGTGGAGCTATGATCATCCTTGTACATATGTCTTTGTGCAGTTGGGACTCTGCTTTGAATATGGTGAAAGAGCTGGGCCAGCCCGGAATGACTGGCATTTGTTCGCAGACACACCACATTCAGCACAGCGTTGTTAGTCATAAAAATGCCGTCGGGAAATTAATTCATTATATTCATGCCACCTCAGGGTACCAATCATCCTTTCTGTCCTTGCTTCTGTGTCTCTCATTGTAGCATAATCCTGTAAGGGAACAGAAATGAGACTGAGCCTTAATTACATTTCACAACTAGTTTGCCTGAGTTGTAGAAGGGAAAAAGGGTTTCCGGGCTCTTTCCCAGCCCACTCTGACCTCACATTCATCCCATCACAGCAGCCCAGTGTTCTCTTGTGATTTTTGTGGAAAAAAAAAAATCAAGAAATTAAAAGAACAAGAAGTTGTAACTGTCAGGTTTCTCTAGACGATTGAGTTAAGAAGCTGTAGCTATACATCAAGGCCAACAAATGACTGCAGAAGAAATGGTTCTTGTTCTGGCAGGAAGCAAGTATCCAAGACACTTTTGAGCCTGAGCCATAAGTTATCTCAGTATCAGTGCCTCTTTGTGACTCATATAGATTCTCCCGGCAATTTTGCACATGGTAGGCAATAACTAATTTTTGGGTAAGTTGCAATTAATTTTGTTCTTTTGAATTTGCTGATTTTTATCTTATCCAGTGACCAGCTTCTTAACTGGGACATTGGTGCTGGTTTATTTCTGTTGGTTGGGCAACGGCTTAGTAGGCCCTTATTGGTGTTTCCAGCCTGTGGACACTGTGTAATCACCTTCCATTTTGTGATCTGATGTGAGCAGCCAATCAGTTGAAAGAGGAGCTTCCTTGGGGCCATGACCTGCCTCCAGTATATAAACAGACATTCTGGCAAAGCTTGCTCTCTCTCGACCCTACACTTCTCTTATTGCCTGACCTCTGGTTCTTGGGACGTAAGCCTACAGAAGTCTCTAACCTGTCACCTAACCAGCAGATTTCGAATTTGCAAACCCCTGGAGCTCCTCCAGCCTGTTGCCTGACCTATTGATTTTGGATTTAGTAGTCTCTGCAAACTTGGGAGCCAGTAGAGGCCCCTAGCCTGCTGCCAGACTCACAGGTTTGGGACTTGCCTGCCCCCACAATTGCGTGAGCCATTTCCTTGAACTAAATCTCTCTTTATGTTTTTACATATATATGTTTCGCTGATTTTGCTCCTCTAGAGAACCCAGACTAAGACTCTCTTCGATGCATCTCTATGTCCAACTGGCCTGTCTCCTTTGGCTAGGCTTCATTCTTGTGTGGACTCTGGTGGTAAGAGTGACGTGTATTTGCAACTGTTTGGGAGTCTCAGGACAGAAGTTGGAACTGGAAGCTGAGTGCGTAGAGATCACACAGGTCAGAGGAGCACCTGGACCATGAGTCAGGCAAGGTTGAGTCAGAATAGAGCCATGACAAGCAGAAGGTCAGAATTCAGGTAGATAACTTACAACAAAGATCAAAAAATCAAACACAGGCAAAGTGAGAGAGTAAACATTGAGGCTAATTTTGTCATGGGCCAAGAGAGCTATAGGAGCTAAAGGGGAAGACTAAAAGGATGAGAATAGATAAGGAGCCAGTGGCAACAGAACTCTGAATGATAAACTCATTCAAGAAATATTTGAGATGTGCCTATTCTACATATAGGCATATGTGTGTTGGAGATATAATAAATAATAAATCGTGAGGGGAGAAATATTTTCATGGAGCTTATCTGAAGCAAGGTATCTCTTTATATATATATATATAAAAGGGAAAAACCAACACAGTTGCTGTTGAGTTGATTTCAACTCATGGCAACCCCGCGTGTGTCAGAGTAGAACTATGCTCCACAGGGATTCCAGTGGGCTGATTTTTCAGAAGTAGATCACCAGACCTTTCTTCCAAGATACCTGTGGGTAGACTCCAACTTCCTACCTTTTTGTTAGTAGCTGAATATGTTAGCCATTTGTACCGCTCAGAGATGGAAGAATGAGAAAATCTCCTGGCATGACTGACCTGAGATTTGTATGTAAAAATAATTTATTATACTTGGGTTGTGTAGGACGATATTTCTTAAGGCATCTTTGGTGGAAAATATTTCAGTAGGAGCTTTGCTTTTCTTTTTTAAGAGTTCTGCATTCAAATATGCTTAAATAATGCTAGCACAGTTTAAAAGATTATTTTGAAACTCAGGAATTCCCACCTTTAATAGACTAGCATGCCATGTGAATTTACAAGTGTTAAATATTTTGACTCATGACAACCCCACGTGTTTCAGAGTAGAACTGCACCATAGGGTTTCCAAAGAGCGCCTGCTGGATTCAAACTGCCAACCTTTTGGTTAGCAGCCATAGCTCTTAACCACTATGCCACCAGGGTTTTTTTTTGTTTTTTTTTTTTTTGCAAATAAAAATGTTGGAAATGGGTGGGAAGAAAAAAAATACAACTGTTTACAGCTGATGTCAGTAACTATTCCATTGGGTCTCACTGATCCTCCAATGCTGGTGCTCTTTATGATGACCAACTTTAGGAGGAAACAACTCCTCAGCTGCTAACTTCTCTGCCTTCATTTGGCATGAGAGCCATTGGGCCACATGGAGGAAGTCTGTTGCTTCTTTTCAGCAGCATATGGAGAAGTCAGTGTTAGGTGCTAGGGAAAAAGGTAGCAGGTGCCTTCCTTCAAGCTGCAGTAGCAGACAACTCTACGTGAAGGGCAGGTTACCATCTGTACTAGAAATCAGCTGTTACCCAAATGTTAAAATGTGGGAAGTAGCTATCCCCGAATGCCATTTTGTTTTGACAGGTGGAGTAGTGGAAGGTTTTTCTCTAAATCTGCATTGTAAGCCATCCTTCCTAATACAAGACAATGCTATCTCATTGCTTCCCAGTAAAATCCTTTTTGTCTATTTCTAATATGTATCCCTCACTTGGAGACATAACTGGGTGGAAATCTCATAATTCTTCAAGATTTCCCAGTGCATGTCCTTTACCATTTACTTCACAAGAATCCGGTATGTGAAGTAAAAATGAATACACTTACATGAATAATCAATGATTTGAATTGCCTTTGTTAGGTTATTGAGAGAAAAAGAAAATAACATGTTTTGAGGGTTGTGCTTTTGTTTGTTTTACTTTTTATAATAAAGGTTGTTTTATTACCTTCAGTGAGGTAGTTTTTTTTTTTTTTTTACTGTTTTCATAATTCCAGGAATAATTCACTCAACTAATTGCCTTCATATACAATAGAACCAGAGCACTCAGTCTTTCTATATATAATAAAAAATAGAAAAGTCATTCAATAAAATACCCAGAGCACTGGAAGGTAACTGCATAAATTATGCCTCATATGGAAAGGACAAAGGGAGTGACCCATTGCCTGTCTGACTGAGGCATAAATGTTGTTCTTCAAAATAATGAAGAGGTATGAATACCTTTTCTAGGAGCACAGGGTGACAGGTCCACTAGCTACATTAAATACAGCACATTTCTTAATGCAGTGAGTTTTGATGGAATGTAGTTAACCTCATTGTTCAACAGATTGTGAATACAATAAGGTGTTGATTAGCGTTGGTATCTGTGCAATTCATGTGGGTGTTTTGACAACCTGTATTTTGACAGCCTGGCACTAATTAACGTATGATTTATAGGAGATGGGCGTTCGGTGCCTAAAAGTCCTAATTGTGACAAAAGTTTTCTCCTTAGGATGACAAGAAGCAGAAACATGGACATATCACTTGTCTGTGATGATAAGCATCATGGTGAATTAAAGAGTAAGGGTCAAAACATGTGCAAAGGAAGTTAACTGGAATAGACAGCTCTTTCCCCTAATACTACTTCATTCTTGGAGATGGTTGGAAAAAGGCAAAGACAGACTCTGTGGGCATAAATAACTGAAGATAATTGACTTTTTTTTTTTTTTTAATGCAGCAAAACTAAATTAAACCAAATCGGTTGCCATCAAATCAATTCTGACTCATGGCAACCTCATATGTCATACCCTCACCCCCCCAAAAAAAACATTGCTGGAGAGTCCATTCTGACTCATAGCGACCCTGTAGGATAGAATAGAACTGCCCCATAGGGTTTCCAAGGAGCATCTGTTGGATTCAACCTGCTCACCTTTTGTTTAGCAGCCATAGCTCTTAACCACTGTGCCACCAGGGTTTTCCCGCATGCCATAAAAAAAATAAGGAGATAGAAAAAGCCTGGTCTTAGACCTCAGATGGACCTAGGTTCAAATCTGAGATCTCACATCATTTATGAGAATAATTCTGTGATCTTAGGCATATTTCATGTCCCTCACCTTTAAAAATATGTTTATTGGAAGGATAAAATGATACATATAAAATGTGCCCAGCAAAGTGATTATGAAGTAGTAAATGCTTAATGAAAAGTGTTTTTTTCTTTTCTCCTCGACCTGCCCATCACACATAAATTTAAAATACATGCTTGCTCTATAGCCCTGATTTTCTTGGTTATCCGAATTTCAGCTTCACTTGATCCTTTGATTTTATGTGTTATGTATAGTGGCATATATATATAGAGAAAGAGACAGCGAGAGAAGTGCATAACAACACGGGTTAGTATCTAGAAATACATAACAATGTGCATTTCTTTGCTTTATACACCCAATAGCATATAGAAGCATTCCATCACAGCTCAGCTTTGTAGAAGTAATAAGACACCAAACATCATGTTTCTTGATTGAAAAAAGTGAAAAATAAAATGGGGATGTCTTAGTTCAAAAAATAAAAAGAGCCAATTCCCTGACCCCATGACTCTAGTCTCCTGTCACAGTGACTCCTTCCTTGCATTGTCAGCCTCTTTACTATAATGAGTATCATTATGTCGTCTCTTGGTCTGCTCTCTTTACTCCCCTTCCCTACAAGACACATGCACAAATGCCCGACCTAGCCCAGAAAGGAGGATATGGGTTAAAGTGCCACTCTGCCAGGTGTCAAGAATACCATTATTAGTGCATAAATATCTACAGCTCTTTAAAAATGTTCAGACTTTTTTATACTTATTTCTCATTATATCTTCTCTGAGAACCTCTTGTCTTACAAATATGATGGTCATTATCACTTTCAGCAGCAGAGAATGCAGAAGCCGAGACAGAGTAAGTGATTTCCTTTGACCGCAGAGCAGAGAAAAGCAAGTGGAGGGCAAGCCTCCCAATTCTCAGGTGTTCCTTTTACGGCTCCATTTTTTGTTGTTCACCACCTTCATTCTCCTTCTTCTTTTAACTGCCTCTGGGTAGTAAAATTAAAAGTTCAATTCAAAATTGAAATGAGGTTCTAACAAGAAGACTCTGGAGAGGGAAAACATGAAAAATGCTTACTTCTGTGCTTCACGTCTTTTGACTTTAAATACATATAATTGAGTTGGTTGACAGACAAATTAAAGTGTAACTAGACTTTTCTCTCTGGCAGAATTTCACATTTGAGGCTTATTTTTTTTTATATAGCAAATGAGTGATAATTCTCTTTTCAACCCCATAAGATATACTATTCTAAGCTGATGACCAGTTCTTTGCCACGACGTACACTTAAATTCTGAAAACTAGCAAAATGGTGAAAGAAAAGCCATTCGATTTTAGATTGAGTGTGGAATTTTATACAAGGAGCCTTGGTAGCACAGTGGTTAAGAGCTCAGCTGTTAACCAAAAGGTCAGGAGTACAAATCCACCAGCTGCTCCTTGGAAACTCTGTGGGGCAGTTCTACTCTGTCTTATAGGACCGTGATGAGTTGGATGGCAACTGTACACTTGTTTATTCCAGTATTCATTACAAAATGTGGATATAGTCAGTAGGATACTAAGGATAGAAGGAAACTTAATTATAATCTAACTGAAACCCCTCATTGCATAGACAAAGAAATTCTGTCCAGAACTTGAATTCAGTTGCCCAGAAAACCAATAGTTAGTGGTTGTTTCGGGATTAGAATCTAGACATTTTGACTCTTCTGACACTTGGTTCAATATTCTTTTGTCTTTTTACTGTGGCTTACTGCTAGCTTAACGCAATGGCTTTTTTTTTTTTTTAACCTATGTAACACTATATATATCCTTATAAGTTACATTTAATGTCATATTCTCATAAGGTGCTGAATTCCATGAGGAATACTAAACTGCTGATCACCTGTAATCATTTTTTTTAAAAGTTGTTGATATTAAAATAGCCTTTAAGGACAGTCTTCAAAGAACAGATGTTTTTCAAGAACAGGTTTTTAAACATCTTCTTTAGAGAGAGCTAGCAAGCTAATGGCTTCTCACGTTGTTTGTGGCTATAATTTGGATGCAGGAATTTTTTTTTTTTTTTTTTTTGCCAAGTGAGCAGAGGTTTATTAGCAAGCAGAGGGTTAGTAGTAAAAGTACACTTGACTAGGAAGCATCAAGCGGGCTACTCAGGTAGAGAAAGAATCTGAGTGCCCCATAGTCCTTTTCTTAGGGTTTTATACCCTTCTTGTCTCTTATCTGTCGCTGTTAACATTTAAAAGCCAGGACAAGACCGCCTAAGGAGATTATTTCTTTGGCTTAAGGTTTAACTATGTAGGGACCATCTTATTGAAGAATATCACCACCCTTGTCTCTTCCTCTTCTGGAGTGTAAACTCTCCCCCTCCCCCTTATACCTTTCCCCCCTCAAGTACCATTCTCCCAAATCTTTGGGATTGTTGAAGGGGGGTGGTCTGTCTTCTGTAGCTACTTCTTGCTGTCATTGGGGCGTAGAGCTGGCCCTAGCAGAGGCACTTGTTTCCTAATGGGGGGGAGGTGGTTAGCTTGAATTTGGGACCCAAGGATGGAAGCATTGGGCAGCTTGATCGAAAGGGTTTCAGGACTTGTATTATTTGATGAAGTCTGAATTATAGCCATTTGTAATTGAAACTTTTACAACCTGGAGGATACAAAACGAGTTAGTATTTTAAAGAGGCAGGGCCCAAATAGTAAAAGAAGAATCAAAGACATTAAAGGGCCAAGGAATGGTGTTTTCTTGGGGCCCTTGGTCAATAGTAGCCAGTTTATTGAAATTGGTAGGTTTTATTCTGTAGGCTTTCATTCCCTCAACCAGTCACACTAACGTGGTCTCTTGTCCACCTACCTCTTTGGGTGTTATAATCCCATCCCAGGTCCATGTCCGGGACTGTGGCGGTGCCCATGGTGTAGGCCTGCTGGTTTTGTATGTACAGCCCATCTGTAAATCATCTGGCTGCCTAGGAGAGATTTAATCTTTCTCTCTGGGTGAGAGTTTGGTTACAGATTATCACTATGTCTTTCCAACCCAAATGAAAGGCGAGTGTTAAGCTCTTAAATTTTTCTATATAGTTGTTAGAGTCATCAGAGAAACTCCCTAGCTCTGTTTTCTAGTTTTCCTAAGTCCTGTATTGAAAAGGGAACCTGTACCCTGAACTGGTCTACTAGGGCCAGCCACTTCTTGAAGGCGGCACAGGTAAGGTGGTGAAGGTGCTGTGGGTGAGGAATTGGAGTAGGGAGGAGTAGGAGGAACAGACATTTCTTCGGTATTTAAGGGTGGGATTGCAGGGTTGGTAGGGTTTGGGTCTAAGGTGTCTATTGTTTGGTTCATAACAATGGTGAGAACTGCGGGGTCTGTCTTACACTTTTTACATAGTTCTGGATTTCCCTTAAAGCCATAAAAACCTGGACATAAGGGACCTCTGTCCATTTGCCTTGTGCCCAGCAAAACATATCTAGCCGAAGGGATGGTATGGTAATTCAAACTTCTCTATTGTGGCCAAATTTGTCTATTTCTCAATTTATATTGAAGCCATGCGGTGTTACAAAACAAAACTAATATCTTTCTCTTCAGGGCTTGAGGGTCAAACCTGTCCCAAATTTTGAGGATACATCCCAGAGGCGAGGCCTGTGGTACTAAGTTTTGGTTTCCCATCTGGAAAGGAACAGAGTGAGTCATAGGAGGTAGGACACCTCTTGTGCCCCTTATGTTAAATCACTGCCCAGAGAAGGCATCTCTTCTCAGGCCTGGGCTTCTAGAATTAACTAGTCTTACTGTGTAGCCCACCCTGAAGTTTCTTGCCCAGAAGCTTCCTACTGTCTCTGTCTCAGGGGTCCTTGTTCTTGTCTATGTCTGTGGTCTTGGCTGGACATGAACCTGTATATTTGTTGACGTCCTTTTTCTATCAAGAAACTAATTATTGCATACCCAGCTAGCCATTTTAGGGTGGGGGTCCTTTGTGCCTCTGTCTGGGAAGCCTTTATTTTATTGGCAAACTTTACTATCCATTGAAGCTGGGCGCCTTGATTGCCTCACCCCCTGACACACCACATAATCTTGGGGGTCCCTTGGAATTGGGCATAGGAGATGATTTAGCATTTGTGGGAGCCACTCTTCTGTCCATACCCAAGGAGGGGGTAATCTTATTATTTTATGGGCCCCTCCCTTTCTTTTTTCTGTAGAACCTGCAAACCCATTCCTCATGTCTGCCCCTTCTGTATACAATTTATGAATTGTTTCTGCACACTGAAAGAGGGAATCAGGGTACAGACAGCTGTCATAATGTAGACTCCTGTAGCCCACTTCTTTATATACTCTCAGACACTCAGATTCTTTGTAAGGGGGGTAACAGATATAACTTTAGTTAGTCTAATGAATAACCTTAAGATTCTTGACTCAATGAGGCAGACCAGAGTGTCTATTCATTCTTTTATAACATAAAAGCAGGAGGAGCTGATCAAGGAAAGGACACCTGTGTTTAGCTTCACAATGGTGTGTAAACAGGAAAGGGAGAGAGGTCCTTTGCTGGAACAATTATCCCTTAGCCTATCACAAATGTAGCACGGATCCCTTTTGTAAAGCACACACGAAAGATATAGTTGTAAGTAGGTTAGCCAGAAGTTGGATGGGGCTGAGAGGTGCAAAAATGTAAATGAACGACTGGTCTTTTAAAGAGACTCTACGACTTGGCATGAGTATTGCTGAGGTTAGCGGGGGTCAGGTGTTCTGGGTTGAAAATGCGCTGCTTTGTGACCCTTCTAGTCAGCAGGCACGTCTCTTACGTGTCTCAGTTTCTCTCCTGGTTGTTTAAGACAGGAGGCTCAGAGCACTGGATGACTAATCCTTATGTGTGCTCCCCAGATGAGCCTGATTATTAATTAAGCAAAGTTGGAAGTCCTTGTGAGGCCCCTGCACATCTCGAGTTTGACCCAGACACCTCCACAAAGTGGAGGGAGGAAGTGCTTCTTTTCTTTGGAGTCTGAAAGAATCAGACACTCATTATTATAAGTCCCTGTGAGGCCCCTACATGCCTCAGGTTTGACCCGGACACCTCTGTGAAGTGGAGGGAGGGAGTGCCTCTTTTTTTCAGACACTCATTATTACCATAGTCAGACCAAATACAGACAAATCTTTCTAGCACCTCTCAGACCTCTCTCTCAAGAAGAAACAAAACACAAACGTGCACGTAGAGGTAGGGATACTTCGGCACTGGGCTGGAAAGAAAGAGAGCCTGCGCTCTGAGGTGGACTCACCACTTTCTGGATGAAGAAGGAGGAAGCTTGTGATCCAAGTCACGGCACCAGAATATGTTACCAGAGAACGGCCTCGGTTCTTGTCTTCGGTGTAGGAAAGAATTCAAATACTGAGACAAATAGTGCCAAGTGAGCAGAGGTTTATTAGCAAGCAGAGGGTTAGTAGTAAAAGTGCACTTGACTAGGAAGCGTCAAGCGGGCTACTCAGGTAGAGAAAGAATCTGATGCCAGATGCATGAATATTTTTAAGCTTAGGAAGTTAATAGGGGAATTTTTTTTTTTACTAAGACACATATATAAGGGAAACCCTATTGGCATAGTGGAACTATTTGAAGAATGAAAAAAAATAAAAGTAGATTTTAAACCTGCAAAATACAATATAGATCTATTAAAAATGACAGGGAAAAGAGTAAGAGTGAAAAGATATAAAAGGGAAGTATGGCAAGCAGAAAACACAAAAGAAGCTTGCAGAAATAAGTCCAATATACTTCAGTAACTACAATACGTATAGATGGGCTAAACTCATTGATCAAGTGATAAACTCAGATTGAATGAAAATCAAGATCCATTAATAGTGTTACACAAAAATTACAAAGAAAACTATTATTTTTGACCTGTTTGAAAATAAATGTGTGGGCTAAGAGAAACCCAGGATAGGAATTTTAACATCAAATCAAATTGAAGAATAGGTGAAAGGAAAAATGCATCAACAAGATAAAAGTACGATTAACATTTATGTATTTTAAAATCTACAGTTAATAGTCCACAGAACTACATCAGAAACAAAAATAAACTAACAATTACAGTGTAAGATTTAAAATACGCTTTTTCTGAAGATGAGGGTTCGTGTAAACATAAATAAGAAAATATGTATAAGATTTGAAAACTACCTACTAGATGAACTGTATAGTCAACACACATGGAATATATTCTCTCATTATTCTCTACTTTCCCTCGTATTTGTTTTTGTTTTCTTCTGTTCTTAAATAATTATATGTATTATAGATTAAAAAATAAAAGAATACGTTGGAAAACTTACATACTAATAAACATGAAAATCTCAATGAATGTGATACATCCCTAGAAACATAAAATGCCAAATTGGTAAAATATGGAATAAAAATGTGGATAACACAAGAACAACAACAAAATAAACTGGTAATGAAACCTCCAAACCCGCACCCATCAAAATGCCCAGGTCTGATTTAAGGGTGGGTTCTGCTAATTTTTTAAGAAACAAGTAATTCCAGTTTAATAGAAAAGGTTGTGGAAAATAAACTAAAATAAAGTGAGAACGGATTGAATTCATTTTATAAAGCTAATTATACTCTTCCTCTCAGATTGGAAGACACTCAAAATACAACTGGAGAAGAGCTTCCTCCCCAAAGCAGAGTCAACCTTAATGATGTGGACGGAGTCAAGCTTTTGGGACCTTCATTTGCTGATGTGGCATGACTCAAAATGAGAAGAAACAGCTGCAAACATCCATTAATATTTGGGACTTAGAATGTACTAAGTATGAATCTTGGAAAATTTGGAAGTCATCAAAAATGAAATGGAACACATAAAGATTGATATCCTAGGTATTAGTGAGCTAAAATGGATTGGTATTGGCCATTTTAAATCGGACAATCATATGATCTATGACAAATTGAACAGGAATGACATCGCATTCATCATCAAAAAGAACATTTCAAGATCTATCTTGGAGTACAGCACTGTCAGTGATAGGATAATATCCATATGCCTACAAGTAAGACCAGGTAATATGACCAAATTTACACAGCAACCATTAAGGCCAAAGATGAAGAAACTGAAGATTTTTACCAACTTCTGCAGTCTGAAATTGATCAAACATGCAATCATGATGCATTGATAATTACTGGTGATTGGAATGTGAAAGTAGAAAATAAAAAAGGATCAGTAGTTGCAAAATATGCCTTTGGTGATAGAAATGATGCTAGAGATCACATCATAGAATTTTGCAAAGACCAATGACTTCTTCATTGCAAATACCTTTTTTTTCAACAATATAAACAGTGATGACACACGTAGATTTTGCCAGATGGAATACAAAAGGAATCAAATCAACTACCTCTGTAGAAAGAGACAATCGAAAACTCAATACCATCAGCCAGCATAAGGCCAGGCACTGTTTGTGGAACAGACCATCAATTTCTCGTATGCAAGTTCAAGTTAAAGCTGAAGAAAATTAGAACAAGTCCACAAGAGCCAAAGTACAACCTTGAGTATATCTCACTTGCATTTAGAGACCATCACAGGAATAGATTTGATGCATTGAACACTAATGATTGAAGACCAGACAAGTTGTGGAATGACATCAAGGACATCATACATGAAAAGAAAGAAAGAGGTCATTAAAAGGAAAGAAAGAAAAGACCAAAATGGATGTCAGAAGAGATTCTGAAAGTTACTGTTGAACGCTAAGTAGCTAAAGTGAAAGGAAGAGGTGATGAAGTAAAAGAGCTGAAGAGAAGATTTCAAAGGGTGGCTCAAGGAGACAAAATAAAGTATTATAAAGAAATGTGCAAAGACCCAGAGTTAGAAAACCAAAAGGGGTAAACCCAGTCAGCATTTCTCAAACTGAAAGAGCTGAAAAAACAAAAAATTCAAGCCTTGAATAGCAATATTGAAGAGTTCTATGGGGAAAATATTGAACGAACCAGGAAGCATCAAAAGAAAATGGAAGGAATGCAGAGTTACTGTTCCAAAAATAATTGGTCGATGTTCAGTCATTTCAGGAGATAGCATATGATCAAGAACCGATGGTACTGAAGGATGAAGTCCAAGCTGGATTGAAGGAATTGGCAAAAAACAAAGCTCCAGGAACTGACAGAATACCAATTGAGATGTTCAACAAACCGGTGCAGCGCTGAAAGTGCTCACTCATCTATGTCGAGAAGTTTGGAGGACAGCTACGTGGCCAGCCAACTGGAAGAGATCCATATTTGTGCCCATTCCAAAGAAAGGTGACCCAACGGAATGCAGAAATTATTAAATAATATAATTAATATCACACTTAAGTAAAATTTTGCCTAAGATCATTCAAAAGCAGTTGTAGCAGTACATTGACGTGAAACTGCCAGAAATTCAAGCTGGATTCAGAAGAGGTCGTGAAACGATGGATATCATTACTGGTGTCAGATGGATCTTGGTTGAAAGCAGAGAATACCAGAAAGATATTTACCTGTGTTTTATTGACTATGCAAAGCTATTTGACTGTGTGGATCATAAAAAATTATGTATAACCTTGCAAAGAATGAAAGTTCCAGAAAATTTAATTGTGCTCACACAGAACCTGTATATAGATCAAGAGGCAGCAATTGGAACAGAACAAGGGGATACTACATGGCTTAAAATCAGGAAAAGTGTATGTCAGCGTTGTATCCTTTCACCATACTTTTCAATGCATCTGCTAAACAGTTCATCTGAGAAGCTGGATATACAAAGAACAGGCCATCAGTATTGGAAGAAGATTTATAAACAACCTGCGATATGCAGATGATACAACGTTGCTTGCTGAAAATGAAGAGGACTTGAAGCATTTGCTGATAAAGATCAAAGACTACACCCTTCTGTATGGATTACTTCTCAACATAAAGAAGACAAAAATCCTCTCGACCGGACCATTAAGCAACATCATAATAAATGAAGAAAATATTGAAGTTGTCAAGGATTTCATTTTACTTGGATCCACATCAATTCCTGTGGAATTAGCAGTCTAGAAATCAAAGGACACATTGCATTGGGCAAATCTGCTGCAAGAGACCTCTTTCAAGTATTAAAAAACAAAGATGTCACTTTAAGGACTAAGGCACACCTGACCCACGCCATAGTATTTTCCATCACCTCATATGTATGCAAAAGCTGGACAGTGAATAAGGAAGACTGAAGAAGAATTGATGCATTTGAACTATGATGTTGGTGAAGAATATTGACTGTACATGGACTGCCAGAAGGACAAACAAACCTGGGTTGGAAGAAGTACGGCCAGAATGCTCCTCAGAAGTGAGGATGGTGAGATTTCGTGTCACATACTTTGGACATCTTATCAGGACGGTCCAGTCCTGGAGAAGGACATTATGCTTGTTAAAGTACAGGGTCAGCAAAAAAGAGGAAGACTCTCAATGAGACGGAGTGACAAAGTGGCTGCAACAATGGACTGAAACATAAGGATTGTGAGGATGGCACAGGGCCAGGCAGCGTTCCATTCTGCTGTACGTAATGTCACTATGAGTTAGAACAAACTTGATGGCACTTAACAACCTAACAACAACAATAATGAAGTGTTGTTCTTGTTGTTGTTAGTTGCCATGGTATAGATTTTGACTGATGCTGAGCCCATGTGCACACAGTAGAACTGTACCATAAGGTTTTCAAGGCTGTGATCTTTCAGAAAGAGATCACTCTGCTGTCTTCCAGGGCGCCTCTGGGAGGTTTAAACCACGGACCTTTCAGTTAGTAGCCCAGTGCATAAACTTTCACACCACCCAGGACTCCTAATAATGAACTGCAGAGAGTAAATGTATGTAAATATCTCAAAATTTGAAAATGTTAATATATGGCTTTATGATAAAGATAATTAAAAAAAATTTATTGTGCTTTAAGCAAAGGCTTACAAATCAACTCAGTCTCTCATACAAAAATTGATATACACCTTGCTATGTACTCCTAGTTGCAAAAACGTGGAATGCTTCGTGAATTTGCATGTCATCCTTGCATGGGGGCCATGTTTATCTACTCTGTATTGTTCCAATTTTAGTATATGTGCTGCCAAAGTGAGCACAGATAATTTGGAATAAAAAATAATTAACTTAATTTTTTAAATGGCAAAAAATTTAAATTTAGGTAGTATCAATGTGCTGATGAGAGTATTTAGAAACCCTGTGCATTGCTGGTGTGTGATTAACGTGTCCATTCATTGTGGAGATAGACTGTTAGCGCCTGGCATACTTGCTTACATCATTTTATTGAGACCAAGAAATTCTATTTCAAGATTTATATTCAAAGAAAGGCTGTATAGGTTCATAAAGAGACACATACAATTTTTTTTTATTATCCTCTTTTTTTTTGATGGTGGCAGTCAGTAGTTGGAAGCAACCTACGTGTCCATTCCCAGGGGAATGAATAAATAAAATATGGTATAAGCACAAGATAAAATATGATGCTGAATCAGAAGCAAAGAGCCAGATTTATATATTGCAATTAGGCTACATCTCACAAACATGTTGTTAAGCAAGAAAAGTAAGGGAGAATAAGATTTACAACACCATTTATGCAAATTAAAAACACAGGCGTTAAGCAACACTATATATTTTTCAAGGATACACATATATCTAAAGACATATACAGAAGGGCGGTTGGAAAGATATATATTAAAAAACAGTAGCGTGAGTGCCTTTCAGAAGGAGAGAAGTAGAAGTCAGGAAGATAAATCAAGGGGGAAAATAACACAATGAAGCAAAAGGGGAGTCTTGCATGGGCCAGTGGTAAGAGTGGGCATGAACAGAATAATTTAATTCTGTACCTGTAAGGTATGGGGTTGCTATGAGTCAGAATCGACTCCACGGCAATGGGTTTTGGGTGTTTCTTTTCCTTTGCCTTTAAGGTACAGATAAAATGAAAAAAGGAAAAGTAAAGAATGACTATGAGATATATGTATAAAGAGATTTGTATATGTTCCTTGTAAAGTTTTCTTAAATAGCAAGTTCTCCAAATACATTTGAAACAGGATTCAAATTATCTACCCTTCTTCTTTTTCCCCTGAACACATTTATAACATAAAGCGAGTTTCACCTGTCATACTCTGAAAAGTGGTTACCTTGCAGGGGACCATAACATTTCTGCCTTCCCTAGGCTGGAGGAAGCAGGATTGAAGCATTTGCATATTTCCTTTGTCTCTTCAGACACTAGGATAAAAGGAAATCTGTGGTCTTTTACACAGTCTTTGAGTGAACGTGCTGCCACCTTGAATCTCAATTAAATTCTCCAAGGGTCAGATTGGCAGAGTAAGTCATTCTATACATATTCTTCCCTAATGTTGAATCGGCTCAATTGAGCACCCAGTTCTAATACTGCCCCAAATACTTATTGTGAAAATAAACAAATGAGTAAATAAAGGTAAATCAAATAATAAAAACACATGGAAGCTTTTTCTAGATCAAATGTTTCATTTGACTGATGAAGGAAACTGAGGCACATGAGAATTTAGTGACAGACTCCGTGTCACACCATGTAGCACCTAAAACTTGAGTCAAATCTAGAACCAAATTTTCTGATTCCGGGCCAGGACAGTTTCTATTATAGTACAACATTTGTAAAGCATTCAAGTGCGTATAATTCAAGGCACAATAATAAAATGCATCATCAATATTTAAGATTCTGTATATGAGGCTTTCCATAAAGTTTGGAGGTTTATGGGAAGATGCAAAGTAGCAGTTTGTGTCTGAGGTACAGACATTTTAAACGGCTGAAGTTTTAATTAACCGCTAAATTTTTCTTCTTCGCACAGTGTACACAGTAAACTTTATCTGTTTGCTGTCTAAAGCTCTGTGTTTGCACATTGGGAGCTCCTGCTTCTTTCCATTTTAATTAAAAATTGTGAGCTTGACATAATCAACTTCCTTCCTTTTTGGGTTGTTTAATGAACATTAATGAAACAAAATTAAAGTGCTATTTAATATTCAACCAATTTATTAGTGGTTAGGCAGGATAACTTTGTTTTCGGTGACTGGAGCTGAACTTGAATAATTCAGGGAAATTAACATCCCCAGTAAAACATCTAATAAAATCGCAAAAGGGCCCACAGAGTCAGGTCACAACACTATGGATGTTATTTTTTATATTAAGAAGGCACCTTGAAATCAAAGAAACCATCAGAAGTTAATCAACGATTACATCCACTTGATTAAGATTCTGGCATTTCCGATGTGGACAAAGTGCAATTTTCAGGCTAGTGCTATCGTCCACTTCACACATGTATTTTCAGTATTTGCACATGTGATCTCACCTGTCTTTTTTTTGGACATTCTCTGCTTGTATATTTAGTGTCTTCCATATACCTAGTTCTAGGACCCAGGGTGGTACAAATGGTTTGCACTCAACTACTAACCTAAAGGTTGGCAGTTCAAACCCACCCAGCCGCACTGTGTGAGAAAGGCCTGAGGACCTGCTTCTGTAAAGATTACAGCCCAGACAGCCCTATGGAGCTGTTTTACTTTGTTATACTTAAGAGTCCGCTTGACGGCAATGGTTATATACCTAGTTCTACCCTTTATTTTATATGTTATGCTCAGAAGTTAATTTTTTAAAAGTTCACAAGAGGCTGTGTAATAAAATGTTTTTATGGTAGCCAGTGGGTTTGGCTTTTTTGGATGATGGGATAGTTTGTCAAGTTTTATACTCCCGTTTGTTTATTCCCTTTATTCTTATACTTAACTATTTGCATCAGGTTCATGTGTTAACATGGACGTGACAAACATAAGGTACATATACTTTGCTGCCATCTTTCTTAGCTGTTTAACCTACCCACAACTCTGGGAAGACATCACACGTCAATCAAAAGTACTCTTACAGAGCCTTAGGGAGACTCAGGATCTTTCTCATAGTTAAGGTGACAATATAATCGATGGTTGAATCTAAGACCCTTCTAAGAGTCAAAATCAGTGCGATTAATAAATATGCTTGAATAAAAATATGAAATGGGAGCATCCTAGGAAAAATGAGATAGATTGTCTCATTACTCAGAAAGATTCCATAATTTACTACCCATTGATTTGAGTTAGCATGCAAGTTGAAACCTATTTGCCACCCCTGTCTAAATTAAGTTCCTGATATAACTGGAAATAATAAAAGAAACTCTTAGTTGAACTGGAAGCTGATGTGGTATCATGATCCACATACCTCTGTTAGCCCTGTATGCCTTACTTCTGATCTTACCACTGTGAGGCTCAGTAGTTGTCGGCTGAAGTGCGGGCTTATACCTTTCTTCCTGCCTGGCTCTCTCAGTGCCAATGTTGCCCTGCTGACTACATGCTTAGCAGTTGTCTCCAGTCATAGTTTGCTTTTGACAACTGTAAGTATGAAGTGTTAGATAAACATGGAACAGAGAAACCAATGGACAGTGAACTACGAAACAGATACCATTTGCATGAGTTGCTACTATACAATGAGGAAGGACTGAAAATTTGATCATTCATGATTTATAAAAAAAAGCTAAATACTTTTTTAAATTTCTGACTAGGGATTTGTGAAAATTTTAAGAGAAATATACGCACTCTAATTGAGATGCACCACATAGTGAAATGAAGTGAGGATATAATTCCATTAAATGGCTCGATGTTTTGGTTGTATAATGCAAATGATCTAAATACAGGAAAATAAATTTAATGATAAAAAATACCTAGTTGCCTGATATTCTAAGATTCAAAGTACAAAAACATCCATCTCCATATAAAATAATTCATATAAGAAATAGTACCATGAAGTTTCTTCTTTATTTGAAAAATGTTAAATCATAAATCAGACTCATTCTTCCTCTGTTTTGTCACTTGGATGAAAAAGGAGGGCTACATGTCTTACAAAATACTACAGTACTCTCCTGCATATCACAATTGCTTTATTTGTTTTGGGAAGAATAATGCAAGCATGAATATTTTTATCATAAATATTAAAGCTTATATTTTAATCACATAATGGATCCTGAAGGAGGAAGTTGGGAAAAAGAAAGACTAGAAAGAAAGTAAAGGAAAGATAATACTTTTTGAAAACTTTCTGTGTAGTGGTTACCTACCTATCCATCTCCCAAAATTTCCTCCCAAAACAACATGGACAACACAAAGGAAAAAAATATAAATCTACATTATAAATGTGCCCTCTGAATAATGTGAAGACAGAGAATTTCCAATTTTAAAAGTAATTTAAGCAAAAAGAGGAAAATCACCAAACACATATGAAAATAGTCTATGGGAATTAAAAAGAAAAAACCCACTGTCGTCAATTCGGATTCGTAGCTACTCTATAGGACAGAGTAGAACTGTCCCGTAGGGTTTCTAAGGAGCAGCTCGTGGATTTGAACTCCCCCCCCACATTTTGGTTGACACCCAAGCTCTTAGCCACTGTGCCACCAGAGCTCCATATGCAAATTGAATATGGAAAATGCTTTGACTGTTAGAACCATGGTAATGTTTCACATATCCCAAAAATAAACAATCAAAATTAACCAGGATGTGGACAACACCAAAATGAAATTGAAACATTAACAAATGCACTAAATGCAATTCGAATAACACAACCACATGGAGGAGAGTTGCGGATGTAGGATTAACCTTCGAAACTTTGGAGAACAGAACTTATTTTGGCTGTATAATGTAAGTTTAAAGACAAACAGAACTAATACAGTATACAGAAGCCAGCTGGAAGGAGTTTTCAATGGCCAAAGGTAGAAAAATTTGAACAAAAAAAAGTAAATAAGAGCATTATATTATAAAACTTAGACTGAAACAAATATTTATGAATTCATACAAATATAAGCAAATAAAAGGAATTGCTCTTCCTTATAGTAGATTCTAATTAATTAATGTAGAATTATTGGGGGAAAAGAAAAGCACAATTAGGCAAACACCCCAATAATAATGTCTACAGGAAAGAACCACTGATGAATACCGAAGTGAGTGCTGAAAAATAGAATGAGAAATAAGATATTGCATAGTCTTAAAGTATCACCCTACAATATACTCAGGGCCACGTTCACCAGTAAGCAAGATACGCAGGGGCTTAATTCTGTTTACTTACTAACCTGTAGTCCACAATTTCACATGGGTTTCACCACAGGATGTGGTTAAAAACAGATGAAATTGTGGACTACAGATTAATAAGTAAGCACAAATAAGCTCGTGCATACCTTGCTTATTGGGTAATCCATCCCTGAATATACTTATCAGTTCCAAAATAATAATAATAACTTTACGAAGAAATCCACAGACACCCACCTTAACCAAGCAATCAGGGTTAACATCCTCCATAAGAAGATACGCGAACATCATGTATACTCTGATAAAAGAAGATACGCGAACATCATGTATACTCTGATAAAAGGTCATAGCTTCACTCCTGTGCTATTCTTGTCCAAAATGCATAACCTCAGTCTAATCATGAGAAAACCTCAGGCTAAACAAATTGAAGGACATTCTATAAAAACAAACAAAGAAGTGCACCTCACAGGCACCATGGTCATGAAAGAAAAATAAAAATTGAGGAATTCAGAATCGACTCAATGGCAATGGGTTTGGTTTTTTCCCTTGGGTTTGGAAAAGACTATAAAGATATGACCACTACCAAAAGCAATGTGGTATCCTGACTTGGATCCTGGAACAGAAAAAAAGACAATGTGGGAAAACTGATGAAATTTAACAAAGATCTCAAGATTAGGTAATACTGTAGTTTTATATAAATGTCAATTTGATGGTTTCTGTAATTTTATTGTTTACATAGATGATAATATTAGAAGAAGCTGGGTGAAGGTTATAAGGAAACTCTGTACGACTTTTTCAACTTTAAAGTCTAAATTTGTTTTTAAAAAAGAGTTTAAGAGGCTGCGGAGAGATTGGAACTCTTATACACTGCTGGTGGGAATGTAAAATGGTACAACCACTTTGGAAATCTATCTGGCATTATCTTAAACAGTTAGAAATAGAACTACCATACAACCCAGAAATCCCACTCCTCGGAATATACCCTAGAGAAACAAGAGCCTTCACACAAACAGATATATGCACACCCATGTTTATTGCAGCTCTGTTTACAATAGCAAAAAGCTGGAAGCAACCAAGGTGTCCATCAACAGATGAATGGTTAAATAAATTGTGGTATATTCACACAATGGAATACTACGCATCGATAAAGAACAGTGAGGAATCTGTGAAACATTTCATAACATGGAGGAACCTGGAAGGCATTATGCTTAGCGAAATTAGTCAGAGGCAAAAGGACAAATACTGTATAAGACCACTACTATAAGATCTTGAGAAATAGTATAAACTGAGAAGAACACATACTTTGGTGGTTACGAGGGGTGGGGGAGGGAGGTTGGGAGAGGGTTTTTTATTGATTAGTTAGTAGATAAGAACTGCTTTAGGTGAAGGGAAGGACAATACTCGATACATGGAAGGTCAGCTCAACTGGACTGGACCAAAAGGAAAGAAGTTTCCGGGATAAACTGAATGCTTCAAAGGTCAGCGGAGCAAGGGCAGGGGTTTGGGGACCATGGTTTAAGGGGACTTCTAAGTCAATTGGCAAAATAATTCTATTATGAAAACATTCTGCATCCCACTTTGAAATGTGGCATCTGGGGTCTTAAATGCTAACAAGCGGCCATCTAAGATGCAGCAATTTGTCTCAACCCACCTGGATCAAAGGAGAATGAAGAACACCAAGGCCACACGACAACTAAGAGCCCAAGAGACAGAAAGGGCCACATGAACCAGAGACCTACATCATCCTGAGACCAGAAGAACTAGTTGGTGCCCGGCCACAACCGATGACTGCCCTGACAGGGAGCACAACAGAGAACCCCTGAGGGAGCAGGAGATCAGTGGGATGCAGATCCCAAAAAGACCATACTTAATGGTCTGACTGAGACTAGAGGAATCCCAGTGGTTATGGTCCCCAAACCTTCTGTTGGCCCAGGACAAGAACCATTTCCGAAGACAACTCATCAGACATGAAAGGGACTGGACAGTGGGTAGGAGAGAGATGCTGATGAAGAGTGAGCTATTTGTATCAGGTGGACACTTGAGACTGTGTTGGCATCTCCTATCTGGAGGGGGGATGGGAGGATAGAGAGAGTTGGAAGCTGGCAAAATTGTCACAAAAGGAGAGACTGAAAGGGTTGACTCATTAGGGGGAGAGCAAGTGGGAGTACGGAGTAAGGTGTATGTGACAGTCTGACTTGATTTGTAAACGTTCACTTGAAGCTCAATAAAAGTTAATTAAAAAAAAGTTTAAAAAGTAAAGAATCCCAGTAATGACAACCACATATGTATGTATATAAAATCATATTAAGTATCAAGTATTCTTCAATGGAAAATAATTTTAACAGAATAGTTTTTTTCTTTACAAAGTTTTCCTTTTGTTTGCAAACTTGAATATTTAAACCCTTATACATGAAATAGATGTCTCCTTGTAATTGGATTACCAATGCATGTTTAAAATCACTTATTATAATGACTTTTTCCATACTCACATTCCACCAAATAATCTTATTTGAACTCTTTAAACATCTTTAGTGTTTTCATTATCATTACCATCACTTTAGGGTCATCCAGCGTGGTTATCTGGAGTAGAACATCTTTATTTCTCTTTAAATTACTTGAGATATGGTACTTTGGAATGTCTGAGGCTGCCACTGAACTTTTTATTCTGAGATATAGTACTGTCTCAAGAAAGTCTCTTTCTTATCCATATGAAATGAAAATAGTGAAGTTTGGCTGAATAATGGAACCACTTATTGTATTGTTTTTAAAGTAGGCTTCGACAGGTTTATTAAAAATATCCAACAGTCACAATTCAAGGATGATTACTAATCCATCTTAAATTTATTTACCCTTTTAAAATTGTTTTTGTCACGTGAACTCTTTAGTCATCAAAACTAATATTGTTTGAAATTTCTTCAATCTCCTATCCACTCCCTGAATAGTCCTTGTATGTACAACATAAATTAAGAAACCACCTTCTAATGTGGGGTAAATAAGGCTACTTCTTTTCTGAGGGGTAGAGAGAGTATTCACTATGTTTCTGGCATTTCCTTTAGAAGAAAATGCCAGAAATCAAACTGATACTTTTTAACTTCTCATGCCAGTGATTCAGAACCGTGTACACACATCCAGAGTGGGATTGTTACCTAAAATCACTCTTCTGTGCATTGGGCTGGCTAGACTACATAGATTTCAGTCATCTTCTGACCTTTCTCCCTATTTCTACGATTCTGATTAAAGCAGAATGGCTTCAGGGAAACTCTACAGTAGCAGATAAAAGTCTACCCATTTTTGTGGAAAAGAAATGATGTCTGACAACTAGTCAGAGATAAAATGAGATGAGAAGGCGCCTGCTTCCTGGAGTGGTTGGGTACAGTGCCTACTACTCTGAAACGGCAGGAGATAAATCTGTCTGCCGTATTTATTTCCTTGTCTCTAAGTCCATACAACTCCCTTCACAAATATATATGTGTGTGTATATACATATATATATGTATTTTTTCCACAGAGCTGCAAATCGATATTTACTTTTCTTGGAGAAATGCGTATGCCAGATGTTACTTAGTTCCCACACTCAGGTATGAAAGAGAACACAGGTGAAGAATTCCACCTCACTCATCCACAGGAGGTTTATGTACTTCTGGGAAAATCCAGGAAGTTCTAGTGTTCGGACTATCATGATTGTTGCTGCAGGCCACACTGTCCAAGTTCACATAGTTTCTGGAAGACTGTTGGTTCAAGGCTTTCATGCTGCATGCTGGCAGGGAATTCTTTACCAAGACAGGGAATGCAAGGGTTCAGGGACTCACCTCACTAAGTTCAACAAGTTGTCATGTCCCAAAATGGATCACCACCATTTTGGAATGATGCCTGAATTGGGAAACAAGTTTTCCCTACTGCTTGCAAAACCCACAGACCCTATTTCCTCATCAACCTGGTGAAAATATTTCCCTTTCATCTTTTGCAACTTGCAAATATAAAGACTTCCCTCCTTCCTCTTCAGTACAAGAATGGTCAGCAAAAAAGAGGAAGACCCTCAATGATGTGGATCGACACAGTGACTGCAACAATGGGCCCAAGGATAACAACATTTGTGAGGATGGTGCAGGATCAGGCAGTGTTTTGTTCTATTGTTCTATTCCACTATTCTCTAGTGGCTGTGAGTTGGAACTGACTCAACAGCACCTAACGACAACAAGAATATCTATAAAAATCATAGAATGCCAGAGTGATAAGGAATTGGAGAAAGTATATATCTTCCTTTTCAATTACAGATAGAAGAATGACCACTCAAAGAAATTCTAGTTTGCACATATTGAAACAATGACCTAGTGCTTGGGCTACCACCAAGAAATTTTGTGGTCTTTTGACCATATGTTCAAGGGTCTTTTTACTGTACCTTTCTGCTTCCAAACATTCAAGAAATAACTGTAAACTGAAAGTTATTGCTAATTATTCTATTTTCTTTGTCTCTTACTCTCGATCTTTCTCTCTCTCTTCCCTTCTCTTCCTGTCTCTCTTCTCTCCTACTCACTGACCCAGAATTCAATTAATTAAAACTCACATATGCTGTTTTTATTCACAAAATATAAAACTATGTTTCTATATGTATATATTTAGGTGAATATACATGAAAATGTGACCTATTATCAGAAATAAAAGTATGATTAAATTTGAGTTGATTTTTATGCAGTAAAATACACTGTTTGGGAAAATACCAGTCACTTGGGGGACATTATTATGTAGATTATAACACTTAATTAACTGTACAACTTGGGGTAGTTTCTTTACGTCTCTGGGCCCTGGCTTCATCATCTGTAAAGTGGAGTTAATACAGTACATATTAAACAGGGGTTTCCTGACTATTACGTAGATCATGTTCATGTATAGCATGGCAATTTTTTCATTGTCAGCATGGAACCTAGCATTGCTCTAGGAACTCTAGGATTGCAAACTCTGGGGATGTAAAAAAAGATAACACTTTTGGTGTGGACTTGGTTTTCTCCTCATCAGCAGCAGCCACTGTGAGACCTTTCCAAGCAGCCAAGTAAGTAATCAGAATCTTGAAGAAGAGCGGATTCCTCATGGTGATGGTAGCTGACAGGAAGGTCATCATTAAAGGCATCCCATTTTGGACCCCAAATATAACTAGGAAATGCTTTTTGGGCAGGTTCCCACCTTGCATGGGAGGATAGGTGCTATCAAAAGAACAGATATTTGCATTATAAATTTAAACATTGATGACAAAATGTTTGTCTTGAAGTATGCAGTAAATAAGTATTAAGTCATTCCTATAAAGCAACTGTATTTTGTCTTTCTAATATAGAAAAGATTTGCTTCTTCCCCATGGGAAAAAATTCATGTACAACCATTTTCTTTAGTTAGCAGAGCTCTATAGAACTGAGCAATGGCTAGATTAAGACATTCCATCATCCTGAGATGATTAAAGACCTAAAGGGAGTCATTTGCATCACTCACTGAAAGACAAAGTTAGGGGCTATATATTTTGTAAAAGATCCAGACACAGACATTGATTTTGTGGTGGATCACCAGAGTCCACATTCTGTCCTGGGGAAGCAAAATTTAACACCATTTTAAAAAGTTAATTAAACCCACTGATGTATGACCAGTAAAAAAAAAGGGAGTATGCCAGAATGCTGGTATTGCAAGAAGGCACTCTGCGAGAGCAGACTTCATGACTGAAAAAGTGTCTTAAGAAAGGCACCAACCCCTTCCCTCATCTCTGCAGAGAAGCCCAGAGAAAAGAATATAACCAAGGAATAGCTATTGAGAAGTCTAATAGCATAATGGACAATGGACAATGAACAAGGGATCTGGAGTCTTTCCCCTCTGTTAATTTATTTAAAAATATTTATTCTCCACCTGAAATGTGCTAGGCATTGTGCTGACTCTGAGAGATACAGTCCTAGCAACAAGAACAAGAAATGAGGTCTTTGATGTCAGTGAGCTGATATTCAATACACTCTGATTCTACATACTGTGTGTTCTTTCAGCAGGTCACTTTTACCTGCTGGGCCTCAGTTTCTTTATCTATTATTGAGGAGGTCAGATTAGGTAATCTTTCTGTTCCCTATGTGGTTGATAATCTGTAATTTTGTCAGAACCCTGGTGTCTTGGCATCTAGTGCTGCTATAACAGAAATACCATAAGCGGACAGCTTTAACAAAGAAGTTTATTCTCTCACAGTCCAGTAGGCTAGAAGCCCGAATTCAGGGTGGCTCCAAGGGAAAGCTCTGGAGGATGGTCCTTGTCATCAGTCTACCCTTGGCCTAGAAGCTTCTCTGCACAGGAACTTCAGGTCCAAAGGACATGCTTTGCTCCCAGCAATGCTTTCTTGGTGCTGTGAAGGCCCCATGTTTCTCTGCTCCCTTCTCTCTTTTATGTCTCAAAAGAGATTGGTTTAAGACACTTATCTAATCTTGTAGATCTCATCAATATAACTGCCACTAATCCATCTCATTATACCATAGTGATAGGATTTACAGCATATAGGGAAATCATATCAAATGACGAAATAGTAGACAATCATACAGTACTGGGAATCATGACCTAGCCAACTTGACAGATATTTCTGAGGGACCAATTCGATCCATGACACCTGGGGAGTAGGACATGCAGGATGAGGGATAGGTTTGAAGGAAGGCTGTGGAAAGGAGATAGATTGGAGTTTGGACATATGAGTATGATATTTGACAGGAAGCTGGAGAGTCTTGGTTTGGAACTAGGTGTGATGACAGAGATTTAACATGTAGAGTTGCTGAATCACAGGGGTAAAGCTTCACTAGCTATCATCGAGAAGGAGGGCTCAACAGGGAAGGTAGAAAGGGGATAGACGCAGAGAAAGCACTGTGCTAGGCACTAACCATGTTACTACACTCAGACCTCATATTAACTTTGTGAAGACAGAGGATCTTCTTATCTCCATTGCGCTGTTGCTAGTTGATTCCGACTCATGGCGACCCCATGTAGAGATGAGGAGATTGAGTGCAGCAAGATTAGAATGTCTACGATCACAGGCTTAGTACCTTGTGGAGTCCACTCAAAACCTGTTCATTCTGATTCCACAACCTGTGCTTTTCTTCCTCCATCATGCAGCCTCTCCTAGGGCTTATGAAGAACAGAGAAGCAGCAAGGCAGGGAAAAGCGCTTCCTGCAGGGGGTCATCTTGTAGAGTTTTATGGAAGAAGTAGCATTTAAATGGTGTCAGATTAGGACACATAGCAAGGAGGGGCATAAGAGGATGTTACAGGCCAACATGCAATATGAATTAAAAAATAGAATGAAATATTGAAGTTCGTATAAAAAGGCTGAAATTATAGTAAAGCGAAGAGTAGAAAACTAAGTGTGGAAACATGGTTTGGAACCAGTTTGTCCAAGGCTTTGAATATCTGGCCAAGTATTTTAGATCAATAGCTGAATGGCTACAGATCCAGCATTCGGAGATTTAAGGCAAAGCAGTAATGTACACTGAGCTGTACTTTGGAAAGATTAATTTTCCACCCTATTCAGGGTTGGCTGAAGTCCTTTGATTGATATCAATAAAGGATATTGAAATTTGGGGAAGGGAAGTTTTAAATGTGGTACCTGGCTCTTTTTCCTGACTCAATTCTCTGGGTTAATCCTGTTGGTTTATTTTTTTAATTCCTTTTTTTCTACCAGATCTACTAAGAACGTGTTGGGCTCATTGTCATAAGGTTTCCTTAAGTTTCAGGCATCTCCTTTCCCTTTAGTCCAGCCTTAGCACACAGCTCTGCGCATAAGCAAGGTGCACCTTCTTGGTAAGTATGTGTCTATGGAGCAAAGCAGCTCAGACACAGCCTCTCAGATAGATGCAAGGAAAAACTCTTTAAGCTTTTTCTTGCCCTCAAACCTGTCCGGCAAAAGTGTTTTGAGCTGGAAAAATCCTCTGAGGTTCTAACCAGATGGTTCCAAGTGTGAATGTGAGGTATTGTTTTACCCATCCATTTTCACTTTTTTCTGGAGGTCAGAAAATATAGGACAAACAAAAAGACCCAGCACATTGTTTTTGTGTTTTTCTGGATTTATTCCATTATAGTGACTTCCAAATGCCAGTGTGTCCTGGATACCTTTTAAAAAGGAAACAATTTGTCTTTGATTCCCAAAAATACGTTTGTGGACCCAGTTGGACGAAAATTGCTCTTTAGTGAGCATCTGTCTCTTCAAGCAGAGGTGTAATGAAGTTCACAACAGGTCTCAGAATTGGACCTTCACCAAATGACTGGATAATTTTACCTCCTAAAATCAGGCCCATAGCACATTCCTCCTAATCGTAAAGCCTATATTGTCCCTGTATTGCTTCTTTTACATAGTAAAAAAGGATCAATTTATGTCTTCTCCTAAGGGACGTTGGAAACCCTGGTGGCCTAGTGGTTAAGAGCTACAGCTGCTAACCAAAATGTCTGCAGTTCAAATCTACCAGACACTCCTTAGAAACTCTATGGGGCAGTTCTACTCTGTCTTGTAGGGTCCCGATGAGTCGGAATCCACGTGAAGGCAACAGGTTTTGGTAAAGGATTTAGAAGACTCTATGGGTTCATTCAAAATCAAACAAAGAAAAGAACATACAAAAATAGTGAGTATTCTCTTACTTACATAACAAATACAGAGGGAGATCCTGATTGTCTTAATTACAGCTGGGCGTTAGTTTCAGGGATCGTCTAATTAGATAGATTTTATAGGAAGCCTAAACAAAAGCCATTTGTGGTTTTCTTGCTCTTACACTTTAAAAAATAAGCAAAAGGTGGGGAGTACTTGAATATTTCTTTCAAGACTATTCCTTGGTAAGTTTGGAGATATTCTAAAACTCACAACATTTGCAACACAAATTATCCTAAACTCTTCATTTACTGTAAAATATTATGGCTCTCAATATTTTAAAAAAAAAATCATTCTAGCCTTAGCCAGCTGTTGCTTTACTACAACATTCAATCTTAAGATGTTGTGCATATTAAGACTTTCCAGATCTCAAATCATTATAATTAATTTTCCATTAAAATGAATATTTCAGATGCTCTTCTATCCATGGACAATTATTTTTATAAAATGTCTGCTAGAATACAGGATGCCTGTGATGAGTTAGTTATTAGCAAGCAAATAGTGCACTGTATGTAACTTTGGGGGCAGAGAAGACAAGCACAAATTATAAGGGCAAACAGTGAAAATGTATAGCTTCTTAAGAACAATAACAACAAACCTCCTTTTGACCTTTTATTTATTTATTTTTATCAATCTGGCATATCCCTGAAATGGAACTGGATATATTTTCTTCACCAGTGAAATCTGAAGTTATATTCATTTCAGAGAGCCTTAGAGGACCCTGAACAAAAAGGTTCCATTCTGAATAGGCTCTATACACACAAAGAAAGAATCATCCTCAGAGAGACTGCCCACATACAAAGTCCAGAGAAAGTCAGTTACTCAAAGAATCGCTGTAATTATTCCCCTGCTTATCGGTAAACCCAAATGGCAAATATTGTACTCCCAAGGATTTTATATCAAGTCGCTTTTATTATCCCCATAATATGACCCTCCCAGGTTTGCTGGCAGCTCTACTTCATTTTATTTCCTTTGATTATTTAATCATTCATGAATGCCTCTCTCCTCTCTGGTTCTCTTCAATTCTAGAGAACCTAATAACAGAAAGATCTGTTTTTAAGGCATCCAGTGAGGGACTTCATAAATTCTGCCCACTCTCAAGATAGCACCTGGTTTAAGATGATCAGAGTGTCTTGCCAGCACATACAGGACTCCTGATTCTTATTCTTTCAGAAGGTCACTTGCCCAAAGTGATTTCTACGTGTCTCTTGTTTGCTTTAATCCTATTTCTTCCCAAAATAATTGTTTTTTTTTTTTTTGGTAATCGGATTTCTTCTAGTACTCACATTTAGTGTTCAACCAATGAACACCCCTTTTGTTGATAGGAAGTATGAAAATCCAGAGAAGATTACCTAGTATGGATTTTACATTTCATTTTTATTACCATCTTGACTTTGAGCTGGTGACCTCAGAAAACACAGGGGGAAAAGAGTAACAGCTGAATCAAACACTGCCGGACGTATTTGAGGCCTAGCTTTGTTCTATGTAGGAAACCCTGGTGGTGTAGTGGTTAAGTGCTACGGCTGCTAACCAAAGGGTCGGCAGTTCGAATCTAGCAGGCGCTCCTTGGAAACTCTATGGGGCGGTTCTACTCTGACCTATAGGGTTGCTGTGAGTCAGAATCAACTTGATGGCACTGGGTTTGGTTTGGTTGTTCTAGGTAAGACCCAAACTGATTTTTCACAATTTATAGAGTCCACTCTCCAATACTCTGTTATCTGTAAGCAGCACTTCTGCCTCCACACGGGTCTCTTTCCTTCCTCCCTTTCCCTCTCCCCTTGCTTCTTCCTCCTGCTCCACCCCCCTGCCCCCTCAACCTTGTCCTTGGAAAGACCACAAGCCCAGGAAGGCAGACATGGTACATGTCAAAAAACATTAGCATACAGTTGTAAGGTGAACAAAAGCCAAAATTCATAGCCAATGAGATAACATAGTTCTATTCATTTTTCGTATGGTTTTAAAAAAGACTTAGGAAAAAATAATAGAATCCCATGGTAATAAATAAGTGGCTATTGTCTTAACTGTCCGTACATCTTTTATGCATAGGGAGGTTGTCTGCAGAGCTTTCCCTAAAGCAACTCCCCTTATCCAGTCACTGTCTTATTTCAGAAATGCCAGTGGACTTCGGAGCCCTTTTCTTGGCTTCTTTCTCATGCTGTGCATTGTGACAGGTTGTGCTGAGCTCTAAATCCATGGCTATTTCCTGAGGCCCCATCCTGGAATTGTTGAAATTGTTGATCAGATTAGATGGAAATGTCGCTTACAGCAACAACACATGGTAGTGACAGATAAAGCCCTCATTACACAGCAATTCCAGCATTGAATCTTTTAGAAAATGGTATGTGCTGGGTGTTATGTTAGGAAGTAATTAAAAATGAAAAGGCTATACAATATTAATTTTCCATATATATTTTATTTTTAGAACTGAAGCTGTATACTAATGAATAACTATACAGTTGTGGTAGTAGCCCTTTGGGGTCTGTGCTTATGTATGATTACAAAGAAGAGGAGAGAGAGAGAGAGCTAGAGACTAAGAGAGATATATCTAAAGGAAAGTACTATAATCATGGCAATAAAAACAACGAAAACAATGCAGATATATATTATTTATTTATTAGTGTTTAATATATGTTGGGCAAGGCAGGGCTGGGACTTGGGTGAGGCAATGAGGTGCTCACTCCAGAAGCAAAATTTAAGAAGGGGCTAAAAAGTTCAGTAAGATAAATAATATTTAAAACATCATTTAAAAAAATAAATTGTAATGCAAAAAACTCCACAATGAAAAACTATAAAAATATTAAACAAATACAAAATTTTCAACAAGAACAATATTAAAGAGAGCAGTAAAGTGCTATACCCTTTGTCTGCTTTTTCTGGTTTAACACACAAATAACCATGGAAAGTTGGAATTATTGTTATAGGTATTTTACTGGTAAGAAACCTGAGGCATAGAGCAGCAATGAGCGAAAAAGAAGGCACCCATCCTGACAGCTGTCATGCTAAGTGTTGCAATAGTGTTTGTGGGGCACTCTCAGAGACATACACAGGTGTGTGGCGGGGGATGTCCATTGTGCTCTGTGGCAGTGCCCACGGGGATCAAAGTGGGCAGCTGTCAGATGCAGGGAGAGGAGTTCTGGCCCTGGAAAGTGGAGCTTTTCAGCTGCATGGTTAGGGGAAGCACCAGTCTCCCTGAGGGGATTGAGGCTAGCTTTCTATAATGTGGTGGATTACCGGCCTCCAAGCCCTGTTCTTGCCCCTCAGTATTCAGGGTTGGGGAAACATGGGCCTCTCCCCCTGGCATAACCGTGAGCAGGGCTCCACACCTTGATGGTAGATGTGTGGTCACAGCTTCTCCTCCTGATTCTTGTTGGGAGGACTGAGTCCCTCTCGTCTGATATGGCTTTATGTCTCCAGTCATGATCCACTGCCTCAGCAATGAAGCGGATCAGTCCCCTCAACATCCAGGTGTGACTCATTTCCATAGACCATATTTCAGTTCTCAAGTGGCTCTGCTCTGTAGGAGATCAACTCCCTCTTTTGGAGGCCGTCCTTCAGAGAATCCATCATTCCCAGAGTTAACCCACATCTCTCAAGTATTTCATGCATTTGTCCAAGGTCACAGAGCCAATAAGTTTGGAGATCTAGTGTTCAAATTCAAGTCTGATTCCAGAGTTCAAGCATGTGGCCACTATGTAACATTGGCATCATGTACCCATTCATTCACTGAGAACATATTTATGGTGGCGTTACTTCTGTAAGAGTCCTTGGGTGGGGCAAATGGTTAAGCAGTCAAGTACTAATGGAAAGGTCGGTGTTTCATACCCAATCAAATGTGTCTCAGACGAAAGGCCTGTGATTTGCTTTGGAAAAGTCATAGCCTTGAAAACTCTGTAGGACGCAGTCCCACCTTGCAATACATGGGGTTGCCGTGAGTCAGAATTGACTTGATGGCAATTGTTTTTGTTGTTGTTTTATTTCATATCAGATTATTTTCTAAGGGTTAGGGATGCAAAAGTAAACAAGATAGCCACCATCTTTATCTTCATAGAGTTTACAAGTTAAAGGACAAAGAACATATATTTTTATGATCTTAAAGGAACAGAACTGTTTCATTAATCACTCCTAATAAAAATATATATATATATATATTATACTATAATTTAGATAGGTTTCTTTTGTGTGACATGATGATGGTCTAAAAGAATATGTAATTGTATTTAGAATGAAATCCAAGCAAGGCTGTGCACTAAGAAGTCCTTGCTATCTTTCCACCCTCATTTCAAACCACGGTCTCCCTTGTTTTTATACTCCAGCCATTCTGATTTCATTCAGGTCTTGAAACATACCAAGCTCCTTCCTGCCTTGGGAAATGCTCTTCCTTCCACTGGTAATGTTTCTGCCTAGACCTTTCACATTGCTGGTTCCTTCACAACTTTCGTGACTTAGTTTCAATCCGTGTGCCCAGAGAGAGCTTCCGTCACCACCCTCTGAAAAGCAGGCGACCAACCCCTTCATTTTAATTCTCTCAGTCCCTCTTTGCTTTTCAAAATACTAATTACAAGTTGTAGTAATTGTATTTAGTCATCTGTTTATTTGACTTTACTTTGTCTCTTTTAACAGAAGCAAGTCAGTAAATAGGTCTGTCTTGTTTGCTCTTATAGCCCCAGGATTTTGCACAGTGTCTGGCATGGAGGAAGCGCTCGATAAATATTTGCTGAATATATAAATTATAATATCAACAATGAGAGTAATGATAGCTATCATTTAACCATGATTTCCTCATTGCCAGCCCCCAGTGTAACTGCTCTGCACGCATTACCTATTGGGTCCTCGCAACAACTCATGCAGTAGAAGCTATTTTTAATAAAAATGTTTTATTTCATAGTAATAAAATAACAAATTCTCAATGGGAATAGTGCAGAAGTTCTCCTGCCTTCTAAACCTGCTCTCCGATATAACCCCTGTTCAGAGCATACCATATACCCTTGCAGGTATTATTCTGTTTCTATAAATATTCTGTCTTAGTTTCAGCTATGACTCCAAGTGTCAATAACCCATATTTCAAAGTGAGTCTCTAGGCTAACCACAGAAGACTTGCAGAGGCATTGAACAAGAACTAGTTATGAAGCTTCAGCAGTTGACCACCCGTCTCCATCCTCTGACACATTGAAGAGGCCAAGAAAGGAGATGTCGAAATTTAGAGGAAGGATTTCTTTGAAGATAACTGTTGGTGCAAGTAAGACTTTTGAGCAGACTAAGCACTTAGTGGGGCTGGAGTGTATGCATAACCCACCTACTCCCTGGACATGATGGAGAGCCAGATCAAGGACTGGGTCCAGAACAGCATGACCAAGTGGTGCAAGTAGCACATAGCAGAGATGGTGCTGGCCCAGAAGAAGCCAAACAGCTGAAAGCAGGCAGCTCCAAAATGAACATTAATGAGGGGTGGGCAGGACTCTTATGAGAGGGAGATGGTGAAGCCAGAGCAAACAGGGTATGTGGCACGTGAGGCCCAGGCTGCCAGTTTGGGGGATGTGTGTATGATTTTACAAAATAAGTTATGAGACAGCTTGGCTTGAGCTGGGCATGCGGGGATATCAAGGCCTAAGCTCGGCTCTGCACTTATTTCTTGTTTGCCTTTGGGTAAGTTGCTTCATACCTTTGAGACCCATTTTTCTTGTTTCTAAAATTGGTTTGATAATAACCTACCTCATAGATCTGTTCTCACAATCAATGTTATTTTAAAGCACTTAGCTGGCATATATTATAGGCTCAAAAAAGTATAGCTGTTATTACTATACCATTCCTCTCACTTTTTGTTCTAGTTGGGAGGGGGTGGCGGAGAAGATTCCTTGTTTCTGTGTCACTAGAAGCCATGGTACCAGGTCTGGAAGGGCCATGGTAAATGGGGCACTGCCAACAAGTGACTTCTTCTGAGCTGATAGCACAACAGCAAACTGCCTTGTGTGGGAGGCAAGACCTTTCCATCTCTGAGGCTTTAACAATGTTGATATTGCTGCTGAGGACCCTGCAGTGCCTTTCTTGGAATTCACAGAATGAAAGACTCTTGACCTTGTAATCCTTCGAACAGGGGGAAGAGAAACTGACACATCATTTTGCTTTTTTGTTTGAGTGCATCCAAGTTTCCTCTCTTTGGGTGGAAACTTGATCTTGGTACCAAACATGAGCAGCTAATAAGCTAGCTTTTCCTATGTCTGCTTACTTGCTTCTAACAATGGTGATTTATTTATTTTTGGGTGGAAGGCATTAGTGTAAAAATACTGCCTTAGTTTCCTGGAACCACTGTTATAAAATACCACAAATTGGTAGCTTTAAAGAACATAAATTGATTGTCTCACAGTTCTGTAGGCTAGAAGTCAAACTCAAGGCATCAGTAGTAGGCCTTTGCTCCCTTTTTCTGCTCCAGGGGAAGATCCTCCCTTTTCACTTCCAGCTTCTGGTAGGCCCAGGAATTTCTTGGCATTCCGTGGCTTGTAGATGCATCTTCACAGGGCATCTTCCTCTATGTGACTCTGTTTTCATATTCATTATTCCTTTTTATACATAGGACACAACATAGGAGGGATTAGACCCTATGCTATTCAGGTATGAACTTCTTAAAGTAACTGATAACATCTTCAGAGAAAGACCCTCTAACCAAACAAGGTCTCATTAACCAGTACAGGGATTAGAACTTCAACATATCATTTAAAAAAAAAAAATCATTTAGGGGGATACAATTCAATTCATAATATGTACAGAAAAGGAAGCTTGTCTTTGATCTTTTTTTACATCACTATGTGCCTCTATCCAAGCTGTACAGGACAGCCTCCCCTGCTTATATGTCTCCAATCAATTTCCAATTTAGTTCAGAATAAAATTCAATCTTCTTTATATGACCTCTGAAAACCCTACATCTGGCCTTACCCACCTCTCTGAAATTATCTCCTACTATCTCTCCCCAGCAGAGTGGTTAAAGCAATTGATTGCTAACCAAAAGTTTAGTGGTTTGAAACTACCAGCCACTCCAAGGGAGAAAGATGTGACAGTCTACTTCCATAGAGATTTACAGCTTTGGAAACCCTGTGGTGTCACTATGAGTCAGAATCAACTCAATGAGAGTGGGTTTTTGGTTTATCTCTTGCCACTAGGAGCAGTAGGTAAAGCAAATGGAAGAAATGATGCAGTTAAAGAGCCAAACAGAAGATTTCAAAGGGCGGCTCGAGAAGACAAAGTATTACAATGACATGCTCAGCATTCCTGAAGGTGAAAGAACTGAAGAAAAAATTCAAGCCTCAAGCTGCAATATTGAAGGATTCTAAGGACAAAATATTAAATGACACCCAAAGCATCAAAGGAATATGTAAGGAATACACAGATTCACTATACCAAAAAGAATTGGTGGACATTCAACCATTTCAGGAGGTAACGTGATCAAGAACCAATGATACTGAAGGAAGAATTCCAAGCTCTACTGAAGGTATTAGTGAAAAACAGGGCTACATGAATTGGCAGAATACCAACTGAGATGTTTCAACAAACGGATGCAACACTGGAAGTGTTCACTTGTCTATCTCAAGAAAATTGGAAGATAGCTACCTGGCCAACAGACTGGAAGAGAACCATATTTATGCATCTAAAGAAAGCTGATTCAACCAAAAGCAGAAATTATCAAACAATATCATTAATGTTACAGGCATGTAAAATTTTGCTGAAGATCATTCAAAAGTAGCTGCAGCAGTACATAGACAAGGAACTGCCAGAAATTCAAGCTGGGTTCAGAAGAGGCCACGGAACTAGGGATATCATTGCTGATGTCAGATGGATCCTGGCTGAAAGCAGAGAACAGTAGAAAGATGTTTACCTGTGTTTTATTGACTATGCAAAGGCATTCAACTGTGTGGATCATAACAAATTATGGATAACGTTGTGAAGAATGGGAATTCCAGAACACTTCATTGTGCTCATGAGGAACCTGTACATAGATCAAGAAGCAGTCATTTGAACAGAACAAGGGGATACTGTGTGGTTTAAAGCCAGGAAAGATGTGCATCGGGGTTGTATCCTTTCACTGTACTTATACAATCTGAATGCTGAGTAAATACTCTGAGAACCTGGACTATACGAAGAAGAACAGAGCATCAGGATTGGAGGAAGACTCATTAGCAACCTGTGATATGCAGATAATACAACCTTGCTTTCTGAAAATTAAGAGGACTTGAAATACTTACTGTTATGGGTTGAATTATGTCCCCTCCAAAATGTGTGTATCAACTTGGTTAGGCCATGATTCCCAGTATTGTGTGGTTGTCCTCCATTTTGTGATTGTCATTTTATGTTAAGAGGATTAGGGTGGGATTGTAACACCACCCTTACTCAGGTCATCTCCCTGATCCAAAGTAAAAGAAGTTTCCCTGGGGTGTGGTCTGTACCACCTTATATCTCTTAAGAGATAAAAGGAAAGAGAAGCAAGCAGAGAGTTGGGGACCTCATACCACCAAGAAAGAAGCACTAGGAGCAGAGCACATCCTTTGGGCTTGGGGTCTCTGCACCTGAGAAGCTCCTCTACCAGGGGAAGATTCATGACAGGGAATCTTCCTCCAGAGCCTACAGAGACAGAAAGCCTTCCCCTGGAGCTGACACCCTGAATTTGGACTTGTAACCTGCTAGACCGTGAGAGAATAGATTTCTCTTTGTTAAAGCCATCCACCTGTAGTATTGCTGTTCAAGCAGCACTAAATGACTAAGACACTTACTGATGAAGATCAAAGACTACAGCTGTCAGTATAGATTACACCTCAATATAAAGAAAATGAAAGTCCTCATAACTGGACCAACAGGCAACATCTTGATAAATGGACAAAAAATTGAAGTTATCAAGAACTTCGTTTTATTTGAATCCACAATCAACACCCATGGAAGTAGCAGTCAGGAAACGAGACGATGCATTGCATTGGCCAAATCTGCTGCAGAAGATCTCTTTAAAGTGTTAAAAAGAAAAGATGCCATTTTAAGGACTGAGGTGCACCTGACCCAAGCCATGGGTTTTTCAATCCCCTCATATGCATGTGAAAGCTGGACAATGAATAAGGAAGACTGAAGAAGAATTGACGCCTTTGAATTATGGTGTTGGCAAAGAATCTTGAATATACCATGGACTGCCAAAGAATGAACAAATCCGTCTTGTAAGAAATACAGCCAGAATGCTGCTTAGTAGCAAGGATGGTGAGACTTTGTCTTAACAAACTTTGGACATGTTTTCAGGAGGGACTGGTCCCTAGAGAAGGACAACATGCTTGGTAAAGTAGAGGGTTAGCAAAAAAGAGGAAGACCCTCAACAATATGAATTGACCCAGTGGCTGCAACAACGGGCTGTAGCATAACAGCAATCATGAGGATGGCGCAGGACCAGGGGCAGTGTTTTCTTCTGTTTTACTTAGGGTCGCTGTGGGTCAGAGCTGACTCAATGGCACCTAACAACAACAACAACACAACTACACTTCATCCATAGGGAATTGTGTTTATTTGACATACTAAGTTTGTAGAGGAAAGAAAAAGAAGTCCTTAAGGTCCTTACACTTGGAGTTTTTCTGTCTGGAACTCTCCCTGGCAGTTTACAAGCCTGGGTCCTTTTCTTCAGTTGGTTCTGAGTTCAAATTGTACCTGCATCAGAGAGGTTGTATCTGCCCATTCTATCTAAAGTTTCTCCTCTCATACCCAGCCCCCACACTTTTTACCATATTATTCTCTCATTTCCTTTTGAGCATTTATCATTGGCTGACATTATCTTCTTCCTTGGCTGTTTTTGTATTTTCTGTCTCCTCCCACTAGAACAAAAGCCCCAGGAGGGCAGAGCCCTAGTCTTAACTTCTGGAGTGTTCATTCTCTAACTCAGTGTCCAGCACAGCATCTAACATGTCCATACGAGTAGGTATGTGTGTGTATCCAATGTTCAGTAAGTGTGTGTTGAATATTGAATGAAATGATGATTTTCATCTTTCTGTTCCCCTTTCTACCAAATGTCCACCCATTGCCTATCCCATGGCTCATGTCTAGGCCTCATGCTTTTAGTTAACTGCTCCAAGTAAGTGAAAGCTCTTACAAAATTAAGATAATTCTCCCCACAGGGACAGTTGTATTTCCTTTGGAATTAGACCTCCTATTTTGGAAATTGAAGCCCTGGTGCTGTAGCGGTTAAGAGCTCAGCTGCTAACCAAAGGGCCAGCAGTTTGAATCAACCAGCCACTCCTTGGAAACCCTGTGAGGAAGTTCTACTCCATCCTTTAGGGTCACTATAAGTCAGAATCAAAAGGACGGCAATGAGTTTGGTTACTTTGGAAATTTAGTCAGGAGGGTAAATATTGAGGGATACCATGATCTGTCCAAGGCCCTTGAAATGGAGATCACCATCAATAGTCTTTGATTCTACTTATTCCAGGTCACACAGGAAGGAATAATTCTTGAAAAAAAGGGACATATTTTTAACAAAGTTGTCTTATAAAAGATAAGATGTTGATAGTTTTTGAAGGTCTTTTATAGCACTGAGGCTTCAATAAAAGAAAATTCCCTCTGCCCTGGGGGTATGGGAGGGGGATGATATGGGGATGTAGTGACAGAAATCTAGGTAAGCTGCACAGCCCAATGACACTGAACTTCATACATGAATGGAATCAACCACTAAACTACACTACTTCACAAGCTGATAAGGCAGGAAAAGAATGTTAATACCAGATAGAATTGCTAACCACTAGTTGTCCTGTTATAAGATACCCCAACCTATTATCAAGTTGCCCTGGTGGCACCACAGTTGAGTGCTCAGCTGCTAAGTAATAGGTTGGCGATCCAAACCCACCCACCCCCTCCACAGGAGAAAGACCTGGTTATCTGCTCCCGTTAAGATTAGAGCCTAGAAAACCGTATGGGGCAATTCTACTCTGCCAAATAGGGTCACGATGTGTCAAAAATTAACTTGATGGCCCCTAACAACAGCAACCCATTATCAAAACTTCTGCCTTGCTCTGGTTTTGCAAATTGTTCAAAAGAAAGCCTGCTTTTTGTAATGCCAATGTGATGCTACTTGTCATTTTTCATTGCATTTGTTTACACGTAGGAAACACAACCCAACTTTCACTGAGGAAGAGTTGAAGTTCATCTCTTCCTTCGCTTCATTTTCTAGAGCTTAAGCTGATATTTCAATATGAAATATGGAGATAATGGTTTGAATCTATTAGAACAGAGATGGGTCACCAAGAAGAATTAGCCAGGCCCCACCAGTAAACGTGGTTCCTCAACCAATGGCTTCTTTCTTCTGTGTTATTAAAAGAGCTTGAAAATTTGGAATACTTCCAGATTTTTTTTCCATTAGCACCCAATACATAATTTCAGTACTTTGCAGAGATTCTATTTTATATATATACAAAATATAAAATAGTTAGCATTTAATATATAGTTATCTTCCCCAGTTGTTCATAAGAGGAAACAGGCCCCTTTAGTTCACAGAATGCTTAGCACACAAATAGCTCACCAGTTCATTGAACAGCCTTGATAAAAGCCAGTCTCTATGAGTTTAAATGCTACCTTCCAACTATCCCATCTGGCTTGTCCCCATTGCCTGTGCATGTAGAACCTTGTCCCTGTTTTACCTTAACCCTGATTTGGTTAAATAGAAGCTACTTTTGTTTTCTTTGCCAAAACATAAAGAGCAAAGGCAAATATTTTAGAAATGTCCCTCACCTTTAGCAGGTGAGAATAATAGTGATATCTGATCAATGTAGAAGAGCTGGTGTGTCAACAGGCACCTGGAAAAAGAAACGAGAAGAAGAAAAAAATAAAATCTTTAACATTGTAATAGACTGGGAGATGAAATAAATTACCTTCTCACCCTGGCAATGATTTCTGCTGAGAAGGGCACAGACTTTTTTTTTTCTTTTCCCCTGAAGAAACAATTCTCTAGAAATGGGAAGTTTTTTTTTTGCTCCTATTAAATGGAAAATCATTGCAGTTTTGCAGTAATATTAAAAAACTAATAATAGAATATATTCTATTTGTAAATATGTAATCCTTTTGGCCAACTTATGGACCCAAACCGGCAGCAGCAAGGTTTGGTCTATCATTTATTTCTACTTATAGGAAAAAAATTGAGTTGCTGATAACATTCAGTCTAGTTTATTAAAATGGATGGTTAGACTTTGAAAGGAGTTGCATCTTATTTGCTTATCAGGAAATATAAATCTTAATAAAGAAAAATTCTAGTATTTACAGTCATATGCTATGGTTTACCCATTATACATAAGTGGGGCGTAAGATGGATGTGTGAACCTATATTATCTGAATTTTTCATGATGGCTTGTCTTTTCCTCTACAAATAACAATGCTATTATTATTCAGTGTGCTCACTTCCCTCCAGTTGTTAAATGGAAAGATCTGAAGCTCCCCAACTGCCTATTGTCATAATCCTTTCTCTTGATGAGTTCTCTAAGTAAGTTGGCATAGTATTGTCACCATGTGATCAGACTGGATTTTAAACTTCTCTGTATTTGAGCATTTTCCCTACGATCACTGCAGATTTGCACAGCTGCCTATTTGGGAATGTTTGTTAGGGTAGTTTAAAAAGAAATCTGCCTGTTTTCTAAAATAACTGAGCATATTTCTTCTTTTCAAAATAACTCCTAATTTCACAGTTAGATATTCTATTTTTTGTTCCTCCTATTTTTTATTTAAATAAAAAATGTAGTATTGAGCAATTCTAAGTGCAATGGGTTACTTACTGTTTTTCACACAAATGTTCTCATTCCCTGCTTGTCTTAATCTCTGTTACTTGTCTTACTCTTTATAACCATTCAGCTTCCCAGGTGTTGCTTCTAGAATAAAGTAGTAGTTCTGATCCTCTTAAGTCTTTGAAATATAATCTTGCTCTAGAAGAATTCAGGCTTGTTGATTCTTGTAATGACCCGTGCACTAATCACGATGAGACACTACTTCTACTGCTGCAGCTCCTCTAATAATACATAACACGTATTTAGTATTTGAAGTCCCTGGGTGGTGCAAACTACAACCATGTTTGGCTGCAAATTGAAAGGTTGGCGGTTCGAGTCCACCTGGGGGGTCCTTAGAAGAAAGGCCAGGTGATCTACTTGGGGAAGAATCAGCCACTGAAAATCCTATGGAGCACAGTTCTACTCTGACACACATGGGATCATCATGTATCAGAATCAACTTGAAGGCAACTGTTTTTTTTTGGGGGGGGAGGGTGGGAGCTTTTAAACAAATATTTAATTTTTTGGATAAATTGTGTGAGGGGTACTCTTCTAAGTATACAAGTATACATTGGTCAGGAACCAAGCAGAAACAGATAGCATACTCAAAAGTGATTATTGGAGGGTTTAATTAAGGAACTATTTGGCAAAGTTTGGGCTGAATTAAGGGAAAACAATAAGGAATGGTGACATACCCTGAGGTTAGTAACAGAGGGAAACTACTACTTCCCCTAAGCTGGAAGGACTAAGAGGAAGGAGAGGTTACCAAAACTTGGCAAAACTGTAACTGTAGAAGAGTGTCTTCCAAGACCAACTTGGCTTTTGGTGGAGGACTGCAGCACTGGCAACCTGTGGCTTGGCTGGGAGCTGGCTATGGGAATAAGTACAAGACTTTCTTCTTCCCGGCCAGTCTTTTGCAAATGGTTTGGATTTACTGAACCTAATTGGAGGCCAGAGGGCAAGGATGCTGTAGACTGAAGTTTGTAAAGAATTGCCTGAGGCACTGGGCTGAGGGGAGAAGTGTGGGAGTAGATACTACGGGGTGCAAGCAAGATTTTCCAGCAGAAAGTGATTTTGTGAATAACTCATTGAATCCTCACAATGAGTATATCATATAGATAAATAGTATTAGCTCCATTTACACATGTTGCTTTATGGGTGATAGAGCTCTTAAGAAGCAAGGACACTATTTGAACCTTGCTATGGATTGAATTGTGCCTCCCCAAAAGGTACGTTGAAGTCGTAACTCATTGTACTTGTGAACATGACCTTCTTTAGAAATAAGGTCTTTAAATATCAGTTAACATGAGGTCATAGCAACGTAGGATGAGTTCTAATCCAGACATAATGGTGTTCTTTTAAAAGAGGAGAACAATATAGAAAGACAGACAGAAACGGTGCCATATGATGCTGTAGCTTCAAGCCAAGGAAAAGCCTGGAGCTAGAAGAGAGCCACAGAAAATATTCTCCCTCAAAGTCTCAGAAGAAATCAACACTACCGACACCCTGACCTCAGACTCCCAGCCTCCAGACTGTGAGACAATGTATTTCTGTTCTTTAGAGCGACCCACGTCGTGATACTTTCTTACAGCCTCGACAGCACTAGGAAACTCATATAAACACAGATGGTCTTTCCGCACAAATTGCATTAAGAATCACTACAATGGGCACTGCTTCCTCTCTCCTTCTGTGGCTAGAACTCCAAAATGCAGACTATGACTCTGTCATCCTAGAGCTTTTCTTCCCTTTCCTGTACTCCAACTTTTATGTCTCCATATAGATTAAATTGAGAACTGTAGCCACCATGAACTTATTGTGACTCTTGTGATTTACTTCCAGGATATAGATTCCTAGCTGAGGGATTTTCTAGCTCATAGAACAGCTATATTTTTTTTTCTTTGCTTTTTAATCAGTAGAAGGTTTTAAGAATGTTAGTTCTGTCTTATTCTTAGACTTTTTAATCATCGTTCTCAAAATTTAAATGTGATTATTTACAGGTTTCTTCACTATCCATTAGCGAGGGGGGAAAAAAACATTCTGAGGAATGGTATACTGGTATAAAGGTGAGATGGACACGGAAAGTTTAGATATTTATCAAAAACATTCTTGAGATGTCTAACTTCTTTTATTCTGGAAACTATTTGTAGATCAGGATTTCTTCTCTTCTGGAGTAGGGTAAAATTATTCTGTCAGAAAGCTTACTAGAATGCGTTTTTGAACTATACCATTGTAGCAGTCAAGACTGTTTAAAGCAGCAGAAACCCAGCCCCTACTAGCTTTACCAAAAATATGGCTTTATTTGGCTTTTAAAGTTGGAAAGGATACTGGGGGGTCGCCAGAATGAAGAAGGATCTATAGGAACTTTGGCCTAAAGGATTGTAACCAAAGAGACTATTTGAGAAGGATCTCTCTAACTCCACCTGTACATGTATATTTTCTTCCCAACTTTACAGTGTGTTGGCTTCATTCCCTTTTACTAGAGAAGCATTTTCTGAACATTATGGAATGTATTGCAGCTCCAGCAGAAAAGTGTTTCTTTTGTTTAGGGTCTATATATAAATTCCAGGGATGAATTCTGGTTCTTCTAGAGTCAAATGTCTACCTCATATCCTAATCACTTTTTCCAGAGGGACGACGTACTATGACTGCACCAGCTTGGTTCACCTGCCTACCCATATGATTAGAAGTACTGTGTGAGTTATCAGAAAAAAGGAGACAGGAAAAAAAGAAAAAATCTGTTACCATGGTCCATTAAAGCTAACCAGGTACCTAGAGGCTTGACAGATTGCTTGCTTGCATCCTTTCCTCCTTCCTTCATTTTTTTTCTCCTTCTACCATCCAAGTGGAAAACCTGGTGGTGTAGTGGTTAAGTGCTATGGCTGCTAACCAAAACGTTGGCAGTTCAAATCCACCAGGTGTTCCTTGGAAACTCTATGGGGCAGTTCTACTCTGTCCTATAGGGTCGCTATGAGTCGGAATCAACTTGATGGCAGTGGGTTTGGTTTGGTTTTTTTTGGTACCATCCAAGAGATAATTTAATTTATGACTTTGTTTTAAAAAGCCATAAATTTCATATATATGTGAAAGCTGTTTTGAGATCCTTTAATTAAAAATTCAGGTTTAAGAATAATTTTGTGTATCTTACATTTCTGATGAAGAACACTTGAAAAATGTTCACTGACAAATATCCCATGAGGCATTCAAAACTCGCCTTTGCTATATGATTCACATTATTTTTCTTCTGAACTGAAGGTATGAAAGTTAGTGATAACTTATTTGTTAATCAAGCTTTCACAATTCACAATCTTTTCTATGTGGAATATTGGCATATTCTATCCAAATTCAATACAAATAAGCCCATTCCCATTATCCTCACTATCAATCTTTAAAAATCTATTGCAATTTTTCAGTTTGTACATAAACATGCCAGTTTCTCCCTGTTCCATATCCACTGTTTTGTTCAAACCTCTAAAAAGTAGTAGGAGGTCCACTGTACTCATGATGTTCTTCAAGGCTTCTTTTCAGAGTTCTGGAATTTTCAGAGTTCTTCAAGGCAAATAAGTGCACAAAATCCAAAAGAAAATGCTTGTCCTTGCCACCTAAAACTTTATTAGGCATTTATAAATTCCATTTGAAATTGACTCAATGGCAACGTTTTGTGCGTAGGGTAGTAATTAAACCTCTCCTTCAATTAAATTGCAAATAAAATGATGGCAGAAAACAACTTCTGCTTTTTAAAATACTCATGATACTTATAAGAGAGACATACACTTCATAGACCCTTGTTATTTATTGGTGTATAACTATTCATATTGACTAAAATAAGTCCAAGAAGTAAATGTTATACTCCATTTATCCAAATACCTTGATATACTGAATTTACTTCCCTTTAGGTTTTTTTTAGTATAACTAAATTTTCAGACAATGTTTGATTTAACATCTTTTTTCTTTTGGCTCTCTTGTAAATTTATGGTATCCCAGGGCCTCCTAGAAGATTTAGCTCTGAACTGTAGCATGGCAATGAGCCACAGGGAAGGGTGAAGAAAGTATGAGAGATGGGAATTACTGATTTCATGATTTGCCAAGTATTTTCAAGTAGGAATAATAGATGACATTTATTGAACATTTACTATGTAGCAGACCCTAGACCAAGTGCTTATGTACATTATGTCATTTAACTGTTATAAAATTGAATGGAGTAGGTGTTAGAATTTCAACTTTATACGTGAGAAGGTGACGCTTAGAATGCTTAAGGTAGTTGCTAATAGACCCACAGCTCTCAATTGTTAGAGCTTTAAATCAAATGCAGGATTGCCTGATGTCAAAGACCCGATCCTAACAATACATTATATATCCTCACTTTCAAGCTTTTTTCACAGGATGATGATATAAAAATTGCTACCGCCACCCTAGCAGTGTTAAGTACCTAAAGAAATTATATGTTCACCTGGTTTCCCAAAGTTGACAAAGGACCCAGCTGGGATTGGTACCCACCTCAGTGTCACCTCAGCACCACCTCTAATAAGAAGCACACAAAGGAAGCAATTGTGTAATTTCATCTTCTGGTACAATGAAGTCCCCTAGAAAAATTCTGCTACTTTCACGGTGTTCATTTTAAGAAGTCATAAAGGTTTAAGTCATATCTACTGGAACACTTCCACTTCTGACAAATGAAAAGCGACACCAAGAGAATCGATGGAGTGAGAAGACACTTGTCTGGACAGTTTGTTTCTTTTGTGTCCCTTCATCACTGCTGTTATTTACAAACCATCTAACCAGGCCTGGTGATTTAGTTTTCAAATTAGTTATTGATCCACACTCTAGGAAGAACAGGCTTAAAAAAAAAAAAAAAAAAAACTCACACACTTGTTTAGGGGAGTCTGCAGAAGGAAAGTTTTAGGGTTATAATGAGCAAACGTCTCCTTTTTTAAGGACTTTATGGTGGTTCTGAATCTCTACCTTAAAAAGATGACATACTGGCGTCAGGCCTGAGTGCTGACTCAAGGATATAAGGCAGAGAGCTCTGGTCCTAGCATAGCTGAAGACCAACCCTTCTCATCTTTGGGTTTTTTTTTATTTCGAATTTACTTTCTTGGGAGCCCTCGACCGCATATTTAAATTTGCCACTGCTCCATCCCCCTCATACCCAATTGGCATTCCCGCTTTTTTTTTTTCCTCCCCACAGTATTTATCATAAACTGGCATATTGTGTCCTCTGTTTTAGTTACTAATATTTAATGTATATTTTCCCTTCTAGAGTACAATCCCCATATGGGCAGGCATTTTTGTGGTTTATTCAATGTTATGTTGCCAGGGCCCAGAACCTCTTCATATGGTTGTGTGTGTGTATGTGTGCGTGTGTTTTATTTTGTTTTACAATAATTGACTATTTAAAGCTGCAAGGATTTCTTTAATTGTTTTATTTGGACTAAGACTGTAGAAACTTTTCTTTGGCTCTTTCTTGTTGAGCAATGTGTAGAAGGCATATTTATAGGGTGGGTATAGGATGTCTGAGCTGGAGTATGAAGTCATCTGTGGCCTCTGAAATTCTTTGTTTTATAAAGTCATCATTTATATACACTTTATAATCTGCTTTAGCAGCTCTTAGTTTACCGGTCATTAAAAGGTGGGATCTTTGCTTTGTCTCTGCAGCCTTCTTAAATATTGAGTAGAATATTTATACAGCGAGCACACATACACAAAAAGAACGTTATCGATGTCAAAATCGTATGCAGTAAAACCGACAATAACATAGCAGTCCTTTGGTCATGCTACTGATGTCACACCTTTTTTGATTCACCCAGACAGAAGTTTGTAAATTGGATTTATATTTCCTCATTTCTGTCAGTTTGCCTCTTTCATTACTTTCAGCTTGGACAATCAAACTAAGACATTTGTTTTGTGTTTCTGCTGTGTTTGCACTTCTTTCCAGGCAATAGAAGTGAGATACGTGTATAATCTACAAATCAGATTTCAGAGAAAACCCCACCTATCATCTGAGGGCTCGATAGCCTTCAGCTGACCTCAAGATCTTTCTCGTTTACCCTGAAGTTTGGGACAATGCAATTCTTTGATTAGGGCTGGTAACATAAAATCGGGTCGGTCAGTAAGACAGATGATTTCTGAGGAGCCGGGGAGGCCAGGATATGTCATAATGCATTATTCACTTGCTCACAGACTTTCTCGATGTATCAGGCACAGTTTATACACTACTTCAGAGTCACTCAGCCTCACCTGAGTCTTATTGCATCTGAGATACACTCTGAATGGACTCCGACCATCTTCAAGCAGGTACCATCAGTCAGTGTTCTGCCTCCTCCCTGTACCATGTACTTTTCGTCTTCCACCCTGGGTCTTCAATGTTGACACGCGGGCTACTGAATGCTGTAGGACTGCACTTGGTGACTGTGTTTGTGGAACACACACACAAAAAAGTGGGAATCCATGCCCTGTGGGTCAAACCTATAAACAGTGGCAGGTGAATGCTGGTGCTCTGGCAAGAAATAAAGTTAATACGACTTCTTGGAGGACAATTGATTGAGATCTACTTCATGGACTCTAGCTCTGTAACACATCCGTATATTGGCTCTTTCTCCATCCTTACCTCACTCTCCCTCAGTCCTGCTCCCTGGGATTGCACTCCCTCGTAAAGTAACAGCTTATACAACTTTTTCATTAGGCCCTACTTTATGGTGTAAAGCAGACTAAGACAGCTGGTATCAGTGGTGGCCCTAGAAAGAAGACGTGAATTTGGAGCTGGATTACTCTTTAATCTGATGACAATAAAGATCTCACTGCTGGTGACAAGTAGGGTGGTCATAACCATTAAGGCTTTCACTTGTGAATAATTAAAATGAAGCAAAGGTGGAAGGTAAAGCATTGGGTATCCAACAGCTGAGGGGCTTCAGTAACGTGAGGGAAATGATTGGGTTGTGTTCTTTATTGGAAAACTTGAAATAAGCATGATAGTCTCAGGGCAGCCAACTGCTAAGTCAAACACACTGTGAAGCCGGAGGGCTTCTGTGGCAGCTGTTAAGACTTTCATCTTTTGAAGCCATTACACAGACAGTACTGAAAATCAAGCCCACCATAAGGACAAATGCTCCGTATGGCATCATTCCTCCAAAAGACCACCAGCCAGCCACATGGTGGCAGGCAAATAAATTGGATTGCTTCCACACAAGAGACAGGAACTCCTTCTTACAGTAATCAACACCTACTACAGGTATGAGGTTTTTCTTCCCTAAGGACTTACAGGTTGCCTGATCCATTGTCATGGTAACTGACATTTTTTTCAGCCTATAAGGGTGAATGAACACTTGCAAAACCTTGGCTTTGCAAGGGTAAAGCAATTAGGGCACAGATATACTGGGAATAAGTGCCTAGGTCATCCTACCAGATAAGCCATCCAGATTAACTGAAGTGCTGGCTAAGAGTGGTGGATATCTAGAATGGGTGATGGAGACCACAGGAAATGATGAATATCAAATATAGCCACGGGCCAAGCTGTAGCAGTGTACATGGTAGCTCATTTCCCTGACTCTCTTGATTTATGTCTTCTCAGAGATTGGGGCCATTCCCCACCTTGAAGGTGATTCCATGGCGATGGTACTTATACCGCCCCTCTCAAGGAAAAAATGTAAATCCCATATTGTAGGATATGACCTAGATATAATAAAGAGTATGTAATGAGATGTAGTTTACACAGCTTCTTGGATGATGTTCCAAGAGACTGAGCGATCAGTTGGCCTTTTTGGCAGTTACCTCTATAACAAACACATCTTTATAACTGGCTCTCCCTCCTTTCTGGTTTAACTGTCCTTGTCTTTACTCCTGCTCCCTGGAATTGTACTCCCTAGCTACAAGTTGGAATCGGCTCGACGGCACTGGGTTCACTCGGTTTATCAAAGACACAATAAGCCTCTGCTTCAGTGTCTGCTTTTATGGGAATATAGGTTGAGATATATACTGTATATTTCGATGAATTTTATTATTTTAGTTTCAGACTTACAAGAGGTCAAAATCCCATTACTTACTAGTTGGTTGACATTGGGCAAGTTACTTAACCTTTCTGAGTTATTGCTTTTCATATGTAAAATGACGATGATAAAATCTAACTTTCAAGGTTGTTGTGGCGAATAATTGAGAAATGCCCTTAAAGCACATGTTAGATTTATTATTGTCATATTGTTGTTAATATTACTCTCATTTATACATGTCAACTCTACTGTTTAGGAATCACCTCAAGGGTGGATAGGAAATTTTGTGTTTTAGGTTAACCTGAGTCTCAGAGTCATTCAAGATTAGAGATAAAGGGGGACTTTCATAGGCCATGCTACAAATTCCTTATTTCACAGTTGATGTAACTGAAGTAAAAAAGATGTTAAGTGATTTCCCAGATCACACTAAGTTTATGCTAGAATGCACCCAAATCTATGGATCTGTCAGAACAAGTTTCATTCTGTGGTATCATCCTAGGAAAAGGAGTCAATTCTATCCATCCTAGGAGTTGACCCTGCCTAGAGTTCTAAGATTATGTAGGCTCTCCAGGATGAGGTGATTGTGGGTGGCATCCTGGAAGAAGTGTTCCATAGCTTTGTCCTTGAAAGCTGGGTGGTGTTTAGCCTCTTCCTAACTTGGCTATTTATATTTCACTTCACAGAAGTACAAATGATCTCTTATCACTTGTCTTTCACAGTTTCAAGCTGAGTTATAAACGTATATCCTTCTCTGTCCTGTAGGGTCACTAAGAGTTGGAATCGACTCGATGACAAAGGGTTTTTTTTTTTTTTTTTTATCCTTCAAGGAACAGTTGAATCAAAAGGTTTTGACCTGAAACAAAGTGTAAACTCTGAGAGAACTGCATAGCTCTCTTTAAATTCTTGAAGGTCTGTGGAAGATCTGTTCTGTCTTCCAGTATAGCCCCAAGTGAGAGCATTGGGACCAGTAGGTTTCAGCTTCAAGGAGAAACAAATTTTAGCTGGATTTAAGCAAAATAAGAAGCAAAACCAAATATTACAAAAACTCTTTGAGAATCAGAAATATTTACAAATGAAATGGGTTGTCTTGGCCAATAGTGATCTTCCCATCATTGTGATTGTCAATCGTAGTGACCAGGGATGCTACAAGATAGGCTTTAGGTAGAGAATAAGTGGGGCTAAATGACCTTTAGAGTTTCTTCCTATCCAAAGGCCTAGGTTTATTTTCCAAATCTATTTAGCATCTGCCTATTTTGTATTCATCCCCTAAGTGCATTTGGATACTTTTATTAATTATCCTGTTAAATATATGACAACAGCATACTTGATTCCCCTACATAAACCTGTTATTCCTGATACATCAGGTGCATAGAAAACAAGAAAAACAAAGTTCTCAAGACCTGCCTAAGATGATAATTGGATGATGATTAACTCTCAGATTCAAAAATGCATACACTTCACGTACGGCAGGCTGGTGTTTAAGAAAAGCTTTTTCCCAAGAAGTGCAAATAAGGAGCTGGTTATTATTTCTTTAGGGTAAAAGGAAAAACACACCTTAATCAGCGAAGGTGAGCAACCAACTAGATAGGCTAATGAGATGCTGGGCCTCAGTAAAGCAGGATTCAGGAAGAAATCACTGCTAAATGTCAAGTTTTGCTGCATTATCATGTTAGGAGGTCACTGAGGAAAGAATAGAGGAAGGAGAGTGGATCTTCAGGCCCCAGGCCACGCTGACTGGCGAGCCCCTAGCGGGCCTGCTCCTCTTTGCACTGTTCTACTCCAGCATGATTTATTTTTATTATTTTTTATCACTTATTATTTTTTTTTAATGGGAGTGACCCTCAAGGATTGAAATCTGGCCTTGGACAAATCACTTATCTTTTTTGGAATTTAGAACTCTCAAGTGTAAAATAAAGGACATGGATTCATACCTTGATAAATTTATTCAACTAATGTTTTTTGCATACTTGAAACTAGGCCAGGTTTGGGGGAGGTATTTGTGAACGGGGTTATAACCTCTATGAACAGTTTTGTGATTTTCCAGTATACTAAATAAACAACAGTCTGTGTGTCACTATTAACCTAAAAGTTGGTGCCGTGGAAGAAAGTCCAGGTGATCTGCTTCTGTAAAGAAAATCCTTTGGAGTGATTCTACTCTGCAACACCTGGGGTCCCCATGAATCAAAATCAACTTGACGGCAATGGGTTTGGGTTTAAGGTGTTTAGAGAAGTCCCTGGTTAGTGGAAAGAGTTACGTGCTTGGCTAAAGCTGAAATATTGGTGGTTCAAATTCACCCAGAGCCACCTTAGAAGAAAGGCCTGGCACTCTACTTCAGAAGGATCACAGCCACTGAAAACCGTATGGAGCACAGTTCTACGCTAACACCCAGGGGGTCGCCATGAGTCAGAGTCGACTCAAGGCAACTGTTTTTGTTTTTAAGGTCTTTAGGCCTTTCTATGAGCCCATCCCCTTTGCCCATTTGCTTAGAATTAATACCTGAAGTGAAGTATACTTTCTCAGATTTGAATTTGAAGAGACCATTTGATATAACCCCTCTCTTCAGGCTTACTCTGAAATGGATGTTGTCTCTTGGGTTCTTGAAGATTTTCAGCCTTCGCCAGTCACCAGTTTCTGTTCTTTATCCCCATGCAAGAAGATTTTTGTTTAATACCCCACCAAAATCTGCCATGATACATAGCAGCTTCATTTTCTCTCCTTTGTCTTCTTTTTTTGGGTTTGGTCTTCAAAACAACTGCCCAGAATCTTTATATAAGATACTTAAAAGCAATCATTAAGGCTGAGGGAGAATGTCTCATTAAAACTGTACTCTGTCATATGATGTTGACACACATGTCCAAACACAAACACACAACATTGCTGAAGATGCTGGATAAGGCATGCCACAGTAATAGGCGCTATCCGTTAGAATAAAATCAGAAGCAAGATCTCGGAAAGTGAGATGAGACCTTGCCTGACAGACGCAGGCTTCTTTCAGGGGCCTGCCCATGGCTTAAGCTGGCAGCTGACTTTGTTTGGTTTTATCTCAGGCTCTCAACACCCAGCAGTAAAAGGTAGATTTTTTTTCCAGCTGGATTTGGGGGAATTAGGCGTGTGAGGCTAGTGATGGAGAGTGTGAGCTGCATACGAAAACTCTCTGAGCGCTCTGATGAATTGGTAGCCTTGAGCATTTGCCAGTTCTATTAAACACATCTTTGATGAGTTTGAAATTGCAATTATTTTTATAATAATACCTTTCAAAATGCTTGTAAGAAAAATGATGACCTTTCCCCTCCCATTTGAAAACAGTTCTTTGAGATTAGCGGAAGGCATTAGAGAAATAACTGCTTCTTAATCCTGCAAAGACAGGTTGGCTGGGTGTTTAGACAACTTCATCACAGTAATTACAGCTCTCTCTAAAGAGGTGGGTTTATTTAGATGTTCTGAGCCTGTTACAGGGGTCTTCTACTTTTCTTGGTGTTACTACAAAAATAGAGGCAAAATTCTCACCTGAGAAATGCGCATGAATTGTTATATATGGCAGTAGTAATAATACGTAACTCTCATGGGTTGATTAGGGGGACAATCAAATGGTATTACCTATATGACAGTATTTTCCTAACCGTAAAATAAAGTATAATTTCATCATTATTCTTGCCCACTCACTTATTTCTTAAATGGGAAAAAAAGGTTGATAAAAATTACCAGTTTGTTCTTTTTTCTGAAGTTGGCCAAGAGTCACTCCTCATTATGAAAACTTTGAGTTTGGTAGATCTTATTTAGAGTCATATTGTTAAAATTTATCCTTCTGTGTTTCCTTTGGGTGGGGCCAGTGTCTCTCTTACTAGTTCAATGTTATTGAATGAGGAAACAGGGCATATAGAATTTTCTATATATTGTTCATAAACAGAAATGTTTAGTCTTTGGTTAAATTATTTTACTCAACAAAAGAAGTCTTGCTCAATATAGGAGCCAATTATCTTACAGACACTTTCGGGCATTCTCATGTTGTCTGAACAAGAATGTAAAATCATGTATATATTTTTTTAAGCTCAAAGAAATGTACTTAAAAACCAGAGTATTGTAGTGAAAAAAAAAAAAAAGTTCAGAAAGTAATTTCAAGAAAACTGGGACCTAGTGACGCTGCCTGATATAAGTTACTTCACCTTACTGAGCACCAGTTTCACTGTTGTGCAAACTAGGACTTTGAATTATATTGTTTTAAATACCTTTTACAGCTTAATATGTAAGGCTTTAGTTGTCTCTATTAGACTATCTAGTCCATCTAACTCACCTCTTGTTTGTTTGTTTTAACAAAAGAGAAAAACAAGATCCATAGAGATGAATTCATCTGCCTATCTGAAGATATGCAAGTTTTTGGAGGCAGAGCCAGGAGCAGTATCTAGATTTAGTTCTATGTTCAACACAGTAGGAAAATTTCTTTGCTTGACTCCAACCCATCTTTCAAAATGTTAAATAGATGAGAATATATAACTGGGTTTTGTGGGTGTTTATCAGGAAGAAGCTGGTAGAAAGAAAAAGATGATTGGTCCTTAAAAATTAGAGGCTAAGAGTTGACCACAGAACTAAGTAAAGCAGAATGAAATGTTAGAGTCACCTTGAGGCATGGATCAGTGTGTGATAGAGTTATCATCAGTGCCTATATCATCTCCCTGTAACCCTTCCTGTCAACTACCTTAGGTCATACCCCTTACAAGGCAATTTCTGTTTGAAATGTTTTAGTATCATCAAGAGCATCTTAATGTGGCTCCCATAGCTCTCTCAGCCTAGAGGCCTGAGACCCCCAAATTAGATCCCTGAAATGATGCCACCAAGCTGAACCCATTTAATTTTGTCTGGTTCTATTCATTTGCATAATGAATATTGAGCTCATTTACGGCTCTCTGAGAACACTCACTATTAGCTAGTGGCAAAATAATGCTCTTTTTAGAACCAGGATTTTCAAAGTAATACCCAAAACAACTTGGAAAAACAGCAAAATTGTGAATTGAATTAAGCAGAAGTATGTCTGCATAATTTCCAACTTAAACAAAAATTCAGAAATAAAGGTATGATTTGTCATTTGGTGTAACTTAGTCATAAAATAAAATTAAGAGGATCTGGAAGGACAGCTGATTAAACATGTGATCAATCCTTGCCTACACTTTTGTCAGCTCCCTGCTGGCACTCAACTCCTAAAATAACCAGGACTAACTGTAGATGCCTGACGGAGAGCCAGATACACACGCCCATATAAACAAATAGAAAACACAGAGAAAGTTTAAAATTCATATATATTAAGGCATTAACCAGGACTGACTGTAGATGCCTGATGGAGAGCCAGATACACACGCCCATATAAACAAATAGAAAACACAGAGAAACTTTAAAATTCATATATATTAAGGCATTAAAGAGTTGCAGAAGCAATATAACCTTGAGTTAAAGAAGCCAAATACAAATGACCATATCCTAAATGATGCTGTTTATATAAAGTTCTAAACAGGCAAAACTATGGTGATAGAATTTAGAATAGGGTGGTATTAGTTTTGTGTATGGCTGCACAACAAACTACCACAAATTTAGAGGCTTAAAACGTCACACATTTATTGTGCCACAGTTTCTGTAGATCAGAACAGCTAAGGTGGATCCTCTGCTCAGGGCCTCACAAGGCACCAATCAAGGTGTCAGCTGCATTGTCATCTAGAGGCTTAGCTGGAAAAGAAAAAATCTGCTGTCAGACTCATTCAGGTTGTTAGTAAAATTAATTTCCTGTGGTTGGAGGAATGAGAAATCCTTATCTTCCTGATGGCTATGGACTAAGTGCTGCCTCAGCTCCTATTGGCTTCCTGCAGTTCCTAAATCAAATACCAAAACCATACCCTCAATTCCTTCTCCTGTGGGTTTTCCCAGCAGGTTCGCTTATTTCTTCAAGCCAGCAAGTCTCTTCAGAGAGCTGGCCAGCAGGATGAACTCACAAATACCATAATGTAAGCACCTAGTGGCATCCCATCACCTTTGATTCTGTTGGTTAGAAACAAGTCATAGGTCCCACCTACCCTCAAGGGGAGGCACACAGGCTTGAACATCAGAAGGCAGAGTTCATGTGAGGTCCCTAAGTGTCTGTCTACCACAACTGGTTCCTGGTTCACTTTGTGGCTGGATAGGGGAAAATGACAAACATGGAACAGGGAGGTTGCTTTGAAACTGGAAATATTGTTTCTTGATCATATTGGTAGTTAAAAGAATATGGATAGTTCATAATAATTTATCAAGCTTTAGACTTATGATTTTGGCCCTTATGGATGTTATGTTTCAATTAAAATATTGCTTAAAAATAAAAATGTACATATATATGTATAAATATACATATATACACTTATATATGTTCTTTGCATTAACTTTGTATACATAATATAAATGCAAAAAAGAAATTGACTGTATTAATATCAACTTTTTTTTTAATGCTAACTTCCTTAAGTTAGAGAAAAAGGATATCTTTCTACCTTAAAGGATGTAATCTTTAATAATGTACTAGTCAGTAGCTTCATGTTCCAAATCTCTAGCAGGAAAATACATAAAAAGAGATAATTATGTATCTTTTACAAAACTGGTTAAATCTAGTTAGCAAAAATTAAACAAAGAATAACGCAAAAAATATTTCTACAGAGATTACGTATATACTTATTCTACTCTTACATTGATGGAATATTTACTAAAAAATTTACCAATATAATCAGCATCAAATAGAGTCTAAATTTCCAAATATTAGATATTTTATAGGCCATATTTTTCAAACATAATCTAATAAGTCTACATAGCAACAACAAAGAATGAATACACAAACCTAGAACATCAATTAAAAAATCTCTAGGTCTTAAAAATTAAGAAGCAATCATATCAATATTACTTAATATAAAAGTGACAGTGAAGACTTGAAGCAACTACTGATAAAGATCAAAGACCACAGCCTTCAGTATGGATTACACCTCAACATAACACAAAAATCCTCACAACTGGGCCAATAAGCAACATCATGATAAATTAGAGACAAGGCTGAAGTTGTAAAGAATTTCGTTTTATTGGATCAACAATCCACTCCCATGGAAGCAGCAGTCGAGAAATCAAATAAAGCATTGCATTGGGCAAATCTGCTGCAAAAGACTTTTTTAAAGTGTTAAAAAGCAAAAATGTCACTTTAAGGACTAAGGTGCACCTGACCCAAGCCTTGATGTTTTCAACCGCCTCATATGCGCTTGATAGGTGGACAGAGAATAAGGAAGACTGAAGAAGAACTGATGCCTCTGACTTATGGTAGTGGCAGAGAATATTGAATATACCATAGGCTGCCAGAAGAATGAATAAATCTCTCTTGGAAGAAGTACAGCCAAAACACTCATTAAAAACAAGAATGGTGAGACTTCGTCTTACATACTTTGGACACATTATCAGAAGAGACCAGTCCCTGGAGAAGGACATCATGCTTGGTAAAGTAGAGGGTCAGAGAAAAAGAGGAAGACCCTCAATGAGAAGGACTGACACAGTGGCTACAACAATGGGCTCAAACATAACAATTGTGAGGATGGTGCACGACTGGGTAGCGTTTCCTTCTGTTGTACATGGGATCGCTATGAGTCAGAAGCAGCTTGAGGGCACCTAACAACAACACACTTGAATGCCTTTGCATAGTCAATAAAATACAGGTAAATATCTTTCTGGTATTCTCTGCTTTCAGCCAAGATTCATCTAATATCAGCAATGATAGCCCTTGTTCCATGTCCTCTTCTTAATCCAGCCAACTTGTATTTCTGGCAATTCCCTGTCTGCAACCATTTTTGAATGATCTTCAGCAAAATTTTACTTGTGTGTGTTGTTAATGATATTGTTTGATAATTTCCACATTCTGTTTGGAATGTGCACAAATATGGATCTCTTCCAGTAATTTGGCCAAGTAGTTGTTTTCCAAATTTCTTGGCATAGATGAGTGAGCACCTCCAGCGCTCTGTCCGTTTGCTGAAATATCTCAATTGGTGTTCTGTCAATTCCTGGAGCCTTGTTTTTCCCAACACCTCCAGGGCAGCTTAAACGTCTTCCTTCGGAACCATCGGTTCTTGATCATATGCTACCTCCTGAAATGGTTAAGTGTTGACCAATTCCTTTTTGGTCAGTGACCAATATACAGTGACTGTGTGTATACCTTTTATCTTCTTTTGATGCTTCCTGCATCGTTTAATATTTTCCCTGAACGGAATTCTTCAACTGCATTGGGGAAATCTGCTGCTTTAAAACGTTAAAAAGCGAAGTTGTCACTTTAAGGACTAAGGTGTTTCTGACCCAAGCCTTGTAATCCTTCAATATTACAACTCGAGGCTTGAATTTTTTCTTCAGGTTTTTCAGCTTGAGAAATGCCGAGAGTATTCTTTTTAACTTCAGGTCTTTACGTATTTATACATTATAAACTCTCAGTGACGATTGATAGAGTTCATTAGTCGCCCAATATAATTTCGTTAACTAAGAAAAGTATTTAATATGAAAAGACTTGTTATCATTTATATACCATGTTAAAATAATTGATTAAAAATATTTCAGTCTGCATGTTTTGGGGAACTTTGGATTTCATCCAAGCTTCATTACAGAAATTAGTATGAGGAAGAAAGTTGGAAAAAAGAAGACATACCACTGGTTCTATATCTATTTATATTACTTTGGAGACCAGAGAATGTTTGAATCAAGGGATTTATAAAACATTAGCCCTCAAGCTTTCCTGTGCTGGGTTTTCCAGATGGTACATTGCATATTTTGGGTATTTACACAATACAGAGAAGATTAATCAAAAGAGCAAAACATGTAAATGTGTTTTTAAATCATGATTTTACTTCTCTCCTTTCTCTACCTCTACAGGCTTGGATAAAATATTTCCTCATATTGGCAATATTTTTTTGGAAAGCAAATTCTTAGTGTGGGCCAATCACGTAATCATCCGAAGCCAGACATCTGTAAAATGACTAGTGTATGCTAAAAGTTTACCTAGGAATTCATGGTCTGTATCCAGAACTCGTGATGGTTTTAGGTAAACACAGAAAAGCCAAATGGAAATGTTTACTTACCTTGAGAATATAAATTTTGGATCACTGATAGCAACTTTCATTCTATAATGCAGAGCTTGCTGTTATCATCCCCGTCTCCCACCTTCAGAAACACACCTCCCTGGTAATTCCCTCTCCTCCTCTCCTGTTCACTAGTCCATATCTAAAACCAAACCCAAACCCAGGGCCGTCGAGTCAATTCCGACTCATAGCGACCCTATAGGACAGAGTAGAACTGCCCCATAGAGTTTCCAAGGAGCGCCTGGCGGATTCGAACTGCCGACCTTTCGGTTAGCAGCTGTAGCACTTAACCACTACGCCACCAAATCTAGCAGTTACTATATGCTCTATCTCCAAACTTATTTTCTCTAAGATGACTTTTAAGATTTTCCTACTCCGATAATTCCTCTACCTGTATTTCTACTTAGCACAAATCTAACCATGATAATGTATCTATTCTATCATTTGTATGTTCTAACTTGTTAGTATGGTATTTTCCCGTTCTTCTTCGACTGGATTTTCTTTTATACTTGGAATATAACCCTCTTAATGTCAGCAACTTCATCCTATCAAGGCTCTACTTACTTAGGGCTTAAAGACTGATGGCAGAAAATACACTGATAATATAGTACATTACGAGTTAGGATAATTAAAAAACTCAAAAGGCTGAAATTATGGATCCAATGAGGTGAAATTGAATCTTGATAATTGTAAATTACTACCTTTTGGTATACAGACAACTATAGCACAAGTATATAATAAGGATATGTTGTAGAACAGAAAAGTATTCGAAAAAGACTTCAGTGCTGTATGTGGCTGTAACCTAAGACATTAAAGAGCAAATCTGCATGTTATGGAAATGGCAAATAAGTGAGAATGGCTGGAACTAAGAATAAGTGAGCTGAAAGTAGAGGAGGTTGGGAAGGTATGTAAGAATCAATTTGTGAAAGCCCTGCCTGCCACTATTTTTAAGGCAAGATTTATTGAGCACTTGATATATTCCAGGTACAGAATAATGTATCTCACTTAATCTTTGCAACATCCCTAAAGTATAGATGTTACTATTCCCGTCTTACCAATGGGGAAACCAAACATTCAGAAAGTAGAGTAGCTAAGAAGAAAGTAGGGAAGGGAAATGTGAATCGGCATGCCATGAAGTTGCAGATAACCACAACAGGAACGACTCCATAAAGCAATTTAACCCAAAAAGCAAGCGTGGGTGATCCAGGTTATGGAACAAGTTGAAATTTATTTAGTTTTCAATCAAACAGAATTAACTGTGAGAGAGGAAATTCAAGATTTGAAATTTGAATGAAATTTGAAAAAATTTGAAATTAAAAAAAAAGAAATTTGAAAAAAATGAAAAACAAAGAACAAAAACTAAATAAAGCAGAATCAGAAACCTCCCAAGAGGATTCTGACAATTATTTCCTTACCCATTTGAGAATCACTGCTTCAGAAACATCGGTTGGCAGCAACCTGGAGAGTAGACTTCTGTTATGCATACTCCAGTCTAATATTCCATGAATGAAAAGCAATATTTTGGTCTGTTCTCTGCATGGATCAGATCACACTTGTAATGTAGTATCTATTTGCAGGCACTATTTGAAAGATCATGACAAAATACTGAGTTTTCACCATCGAGCAATCAGTATAGTAAGGGCATTCAAAATCGTGTCATAATGGGAAAAATACAGCTATTTATTTAAAGGAGAGATGAATTGGGCGGGCAGATGTACCTTCAGATATTTAATGAGCTATCGTGTAGTGTGGGAAATCAGGCATTACTGGTTGGCTGTAAAATATAACTTTTTCAGAGTTCAGCTCAATGTAAGAACATTTCTAATTGGGGGCAGATTATCCAAAGGCAAGGTAAACACAGTGCTTACCGTGCTTATCAGATCATCTGTAGAGAACAATTTCACATTTTTTAGCACATCAAAGATTCTGCTTCTAGGTATAGATGGCATCTGTTTCTCTCCCAACCCCATAGCACCTTCCTACAGAATCAAAGCCTCTTTTCAAATTTACAATCCCTGGCAGGGGCAGATGGCCCAGTAAGCACAGGTAAGCATGGGTTTACCTGTGCTTACTTACATTCTTATCTTACCTATTGAATAATCTGCCCCTGTTTCTAATAATCACATTCTAAATTGGAATGGTTTGTCACTGGAACTGGTGAGTTTCTAATCATTGGAGGTTTGAAAACATAGTTTGAGTCTCTAATCAGAGGTATTTTTCTCCCCAAATTTTTCCAGCAGATGTGTGAATCGTCTAGACACTAGGATTATCTTTGTTTCAAGAAAGTAGTAAGCCAACTCAAACAAGCTTAATTTATAAGGGAACTCATTGACTTACATAAGTGGAAGTCAGGAGATAGACCACACTTCACAACTAATTAAGACTCAGAGGTTCATGGTCCCCTGCCATGCTCTTGTATACATCTTGGTTCATATTTAGACAAAAGCAGCTTTGCTTCCCTACATTAAATAAAACTGCTGAGCTTCAATAAATTATATCACCTTGGTCTTATATCTACCCCTTGATTGTTTTGATTTTGTAGGTCAGAAGTACAAAGCCATGACTGACCTGTAATCTGTGGGAACTAAATTAGGACTGGATTGATATATTTAGCATATTCCCCTGAGCCTGGGTTTTCAATCTGTGGTATGCATCCTAATCACTTGAATAATTGTTAAAACAAAGATTGCTGGGCCTCACCCCGAAAATTGCTTCTTCAATAGGTCTGGGTAGGGACCCAATAATAGGTATTGGGTCACGTACCCAGGTGATTGGGATGATGGTGCTGCTGATGGTGGTGGTGGTCTAGGAACTATACCTTGTGAACCACTGCCCAGGCCTCACCTCAAAACAATTAAATCAGAATCTCTAATGTTGACATGCAGGTTCAGTACTTTTTTTTATTGTCTATAGCAATCACCTGGAAATCTTGTTAAAATGCAGCTTCTCATTCAGTAGGATGGAGTTTGAGATTCTGCATTTCTAATAAGCACTCAGGTGGCACTGGTGTTCCTGGCTCATGGACCACTCTAGACCCAAAAGCCAGGTGTTTCTAAAGAGCAGAACTAGCTGTCAGTCCTTGTCTTAATGCAACTGGGACCGATATCTAAAATCAAACCTTGGGTCAAAACCCAACCAAAAAGCAGGAGGAGGAATGAGTTTTTATCGAAAACTCAACCTCTTTGCTGGAGGGTGGAGGACTGAATTGGATGGGCTGATCTTGAAGGTACCTTGTAACTTTTAGTTTCTAGGAATTGTCTTGAGCTCCTCTGGGTCAGCCTACACAAAAGAGAATTTAGGTTCAGAGGAACTTTATAATTAAGAAATCAACTTAAGCAGAAATATTTGTTTTGTTTTGTCAATTCAAAAAGAGTCTAAAATCATGAAAATCTTTCCATTACTGGCCTCCAAGTCATCGTGTGTTTCAAAAGGACTTCACCAACCAGCATTTTTATCTTCCCTTTGAACCTTGGGCATCTACACATCTGCCACCAAAAGCAAAGAAAAAAACCTTTTCAGAGGTAGGACAGAATTTGAATTAGCACATCACTTATTTTTCTAACTCATCTGCATTATTTAGTTTACATTTTGCCTATACTTCTTGCTTACTAATAACTCCTGATCTTTCCTGGGTGAATACATTAGCTTATAGGAAAGATGTTCATGATAGAGAATCAATAGGGCAAGCTTAAATCCCCAGATGATATGGGGAAAGGAAATAGGACAAATTAATCCAGTGATTGTTGACAATTTAATTGTAAGCACACAGGTGAAAGAAATCTATTTTGGAATAAAAAAAGCTCTGCAACGTCAAGGGTGAAAATATCCGGGAAGTCTGAGTAGAGGGTGTCTGAATGCCGGGGCCTCTACTCTCGACCACAGTCACAAAAACTGATGAGAGCTGATGGTGGATCCTGTCTCTTATTAATGGGAAGAAATGGGTTCCACTATTAACTTATTAGATATTCACTCTGTTTTGGCCCAGAATGAAATGATATACCTAAAGGGTATCTGCAGTAATTTACGTGATGCTAATTTAGATGAATCTTAAAGGATAAATAAGGGAGAGAAGAGAGAGGGGGAAAGGAGATATCTTTTTGTGGTTGTTTTTGTTGTTGCTGCTACCCAGTCCCTTTGATTATGAAGTGTTGTTGGTGGGGATTGAACAGGGTTTGTTGGAGTCATATTTTAAACCTCAGGTAGCACTTCCCTCAGCTATTCACTGTCTTCCCCTGGCACCACGGCCTATTTTATAGTTTGAATCTGCAGGGTAAGCCCATAAAAATTACACATTTTATCACCCCACATTAAAGTGACCAGTATGATGGTCTGAATGACTTAAATGCTCAGCTAATTATCCATCTCTTATCATTTGCAAAGTCGGAGTATCAACTGCTGAGAAGGTCAATACTGGGTGAAGGGCAGACACGAATTTGAAAGGTTTTGTGAAAAGATCACTGACCTTCATTTGCAGTATGAATTGAGAAAAACAGGCTCAAATAATTCCAGTAGAGGGCAGCAATACCTACCTAAGCATGTCATTACGTCAAAGACCAGCCGCAAATGGAAATAAGAATGACAGTAGCAGCAACAAGGACGATTACCAATCGGATTGTTATTCTGTCAGGCATTTTGTATATATCCTTCCTTTTAATTTTCAAAACAACCACATAAGATTATTATTATCCTTATTTTACAGACAAAGAAGCAGATTTTGAGACTTTAAGTAACTTAACAGGAGTTGACCAAGCTTGTATACGACAGAGGAGCCCTGGTGACTTGGTGGTTAAGAGCTCGGCTACTAACCAAAAGGCTGGCAGTTCAAATCCACGACGCACCCCTTGGAAACTTTATGGGGCAGTTCTGCTCTGTCCTATAGGGTCGCTATGAGTTGGAATCAACTCCATGGCAATGAGTTTGTTTGGGTTTTTGGTATATTTGCAATCCCAGTAGTTTTCCAAGGTATCAACCTTTCTGCTCACCCTGGATTGAAAAGCTTTAAAAAACCAAAAACCAAATCCATTGCCCACAAGTCGGTTCTGACTCATAGCAACCCTGTCATACAGAGTAGAACTGCCCCATAGGGCTTCCAAGGAGCAGCTGGTGAGTTCAAACTGCCAACCTTTTGGTTATAAGCCATAGCTCTTAACTGCTACACCACTGGGGTTTCTAGGATTACAAATACCATTCTAAAACTTATGGTGCCCTGATCATGGCCTAATGTTGCCGAGTTTTCTGGGGTAGTGATTGTGGGTAGGTAGGAGTGGAGTAAGATTCAAGAGAAAACTGGGTTACATGATTTTAAAAAAGTTTCTTTCTCACACTGCTTTTCCATTTGGGATATATAATTTGAAATATAATCAATATATCATGGACTATTATCTCCAGTGGAACACAGTTTGGGAAGAGCTTGACTCGGAAAGAATATAAGACTAGAGAGTTAGAAGCCTAGCTTCCAGACCTGTGTGGATGACTAAATAGATTTTTTTCCTCTTGGACAGTTATTTAATGTCATTTTTTCTTTAATTTTGACATGTGTAATAGAGCAATAATAAAACTTTCTGTATGTCACAGGTTGGTGAAAAGTTCCTTATTATTTTAAATATGATGTACACAAGATGGGAAACCCCGGTGGCGTAGTAGTTAAGTGCTACGGCTGCTACCCAAAGGGTTGGCAGTTTGAATCCCCCAGGCGCTCCTTGGAAACTCTGTGGGGCAGTTCTACTCTGTCCTATAGGGTCGCTATGAGTCGGAATCGACTCCAAGGCACTGGGTTTGGTTTGGTTTTGGTAACACAAGATGATTACTTAAATACATTGATGTTTTGTCTTGAAGTGTAATATACGTAATGACTATCTCTGAAACTTTTTTTCCCAGCTGACTTCCATAAGTGCATTGTCTGAAGCTGTAGCTTTACCTAAGCAAATGGCTCACAAATAATTGCAAAATTGCTTCTTTCCATGAAGGATTTGCAGTGACTTGTATAGCAAGATAGATATTTGTATATATGTAAGAACAGGCCAAAAAATTCAGATCTATCCGGAAATTTAATGACTCAAAGCAAATGAGAAAGAAAGAACGTAGATTTTCAGCCTACAAGAGCGTAAACAGTATTTAAAGTTGAGCCAGAAATTAGTTCTAAGCTTACTGGTATCTAAAGTAAGCTCAAGTTGAAGTGTCTTAATCTATGGAATTTGCCTTATCAATTGGTATTGAAGTTTGCTGTCAAAGTGGGAAAAGGGAACCAAAGAATGGGAACAGAAAACATTATTAGTAAGGAAGATAAGAAATTGCAGTTTAGGGAAGGTTTGAGGGCAGGATCCAAGGATTCTATCAGCTAGATCTAAAATGGTATTTAAAAAAAAATTCCTGTGTCTGGAGGCCTCACTTGAAATGTACATCTCTCTTCCCATCAAAGACTGTATCTAAGCAATTGCCACATATAGATAGGGATTGTAAACATCGAAGCTTATACGCTCATGTTCCTGCATAGCTTACAGATAGGTTTCCATGTTATTACCCTATGGATCCAAGATGAGTCTGCCAACTAAGATGTAGAAAAAAAGAAAGGAAGAAATAACATGTATAACTTTAAGTTTAGTGCCAACCCATATGCTTGAAATGACTGCATTATATCACCAGAGCATAGTTTAAATGATAATTTGTTTACTTTGGAGACAGACTGAAAACCCGATCACAGAAACCCTTTAGGCTTTAGGAATAAAAGGACCCTACATCTGGGAACTTTTCTACTAAAACAAGAAATTAGTTTTGACTAAAATACTGTCTCTCCACTTTGTAAACTCTACAAAACACTTTTGAACCATAAGTGCCTCAACTCAGAGTACAATAGGACTTTTTAGACTGAAGCAAGTCATTTATTTTGGTCAAACGGGACCTCGAAGGGATCTATATTTTCCAAATAAGGAAATGAGGCTAACAGGGAGCTTTATTTTCCCAAAGCAAGTTGCTGACAGAGCCAGGGCTTCAAGTCTCCATTCATCCCATTCAGCCATCTGAGGAGCTGCCATTTTGTTATCTACATACTCAAAGCTGTAGTATGTTTTGTATATCAAAGAGCTTCAGAGCTAATTAGAAGTCAGACAAGAAAGCACTCAATGAACATACAAAAGGAAACACAGATTTCCAGTGGGCATAGAAGGAGAAGAATGACCTGTGTTTCTGCTCTAGAAGACGTTTGGGGAATGAGGCAAGGCACTTAGAGTGAGTTAACATTTGCCATGACACGTAATTACAGGAATTTAAGCTGATGCTTTTGGGTAAAAATAAAATGGTCCCCATCTCTTCAGAAAGCAGTTTCTGCTCAGCTATGGGGAGGGAACAAACAAGACCACTGAGAAATGTGACTGAATTATTAAAATCTTAGACTGCTTATAAGGATTAATTTTGAATTCTCAATCAATATTTTATCATTTTGGCTAGTGAAAAATGTATGAGACAGCCCCCTGTTTGCAAGTGCCCCAGCAGAACTAAAAAAAGATTAACCCTCCAGTTGGCATGTCTTCCTGCTTCTACCTGAATTACATTGATCGACTAGGTTATAGTCTACCTAGGACGGTCTCTGAGACTCTCTTCAGTGCACTCTTAACCCCCACATATACACAACACCTTAGTTTATTAATTTATTCACTCATGGAGTAAACATTTATTGAGTCCTCAAATGTAAGTCACTAGACTAGATGCTGTGAGGTATACAGTAATGATAAGGAGCCCTGGTGGCACAGTGGATAAAACGCTCAGCTACTGACCAAAAAGTCAATGGTTTGAACCCACCAGCCCTTGCTTTTTGGGAGAAAGATGTGGCAGTCTGCTTCTGTAAAGATTTACAGCCTTGGAAACTCCATGGAGCAGTTCTACCCTGTCCTATAGGGCTGCTATGAGTCAGAATCAACTCAATGGCATTTGTCTTTGTTTGTTTTTTAAATAGTGATGAGAAATACATAGACCAGTCCCTTCAAGGAAACAGAGACATCATTATGATTAAGTATCTACATGTAGGTTTCCTTAGGCCATATCATGTGTATGGGAAGTGAATATAGTTATTGATTCACGATAACAAACCAAAAAGCTTAAATAGCTATCTCCTACTTAATATTGTCAGATATATATCATCTCTTTAAAGGCTGTCCTCAGCTCCAAAAATTTCTGGAAGCTTCCAAGAAGTGTCTTACATGGAAGCATTATAAACAAATGGATGTGAGGACATGTTTAGAGTTTGAATCCTGTGTGACCACTTCATAGTTCTGTAACCTTGGGCAAGTTCTTC